>NW_026623794.1:60835-121644 GCF_030028575.1 Malurus melanocephalus | reverse complement strand
GTGTGCATTCTGCCATCAAGTTGTGCACCTGGGATCCCAAATACCGAGGTAAAACCCTTTTTATCCCCTTAACCGTGTCTGTGTCATTATTAAAAACTGGCCWTTCAAGGCAACAGYTTTTCTGGCAACACAGCAGGGACAGGAGGATGTGTCTGCCTCATCCAAASATGACAGTGGGCAGCTGATGAGGACATTGGATTTTCTGATTTGTGATCTGCTAATAATCAAACCCAAAAATGTGCACTTTGGTGCAATTTTTTTAAATTATCATCCTTACCACTGCTAGCACTATTCACTTTTTGAATTATATCAGTAATTTCTCTCCCACTTTGACCAGCTGGCTCACAATGCCCAGCGGTGCCGTCGTGGAAAACCTTGTGTACAGTTGCATGACTTGCAGCTACAAATAGGTAAAACCCAGTAAAACTCACTCATTTCTGGGGTTTGCATTCCAAAAATCTCAGTGATKCCCATCCTCACTGCAGCAAGGGAGGGAGAAAGGAAATGAATCCCTTTAGATCCTGACAGAAGGACGGGGGTGAGGGCAAAATGCACCAAACTCCAAACTGAGGAGTGCCTGTGTGGTTTGGTCTGTGCAGTAAATCTGTTTTATCTTGCTGGGGCTGGGATATAATGGATTGGAAGTTTGTTGGGAAATTAGCCCAGACACACTGAAAGCTTCACACAACTCAAAACCAGGCAGTTTTGCTGGGTTCAGGTTTAATTATGAATGGTTCACTCAGCCCTGGTAATGACTCATATTCACTAACCAGCCTGTAGATGAGATGTGACAAAAGTGTAGTGTTCAGATACACAAAGCATAATTATTTAATGATGAAGTAAAGTTGATTAGGAAGCCTTTAAGCTATTACACTCTTAGTAGGGTATTTTGCAGGCACTGAATAAATGAACATAATTTAATTCTTAAAARCTGTATGGCTCCTGCTGCTTTTGAAAATGATATGTAGCAAACACRATGGGTTTTTCCCATTATAGAATTCTATATGCTACAACAAACAGCACGCAGAATGCAGTGCAATGCCACTAAGAATAAGGAAAACTATTCTTAGTGACTATCCAGGCTAAAAATGATAAGAACTCACATATCCACTAACAATCATGGACCTGACAAATCAAGCTTGTAAGCCTGTGGTGTGATCTGAAAACCTAAAAAGCTTCCAAGAAGAATCTCCATTTAAAAAATGCGTTCTTTCTTCCTGGATTCTGAGGTTGTTTTTTTGTTTTTTTGTTGGTTTTTTTTTCCTCATATGTGCAAGACTGAACAGCCTGAGAAGGGCTGTGCCATTGAAGGGATGTATTTCTATATTATGTAGCTGTGTTCCAATTATGAAATTGATCCATGGATAAAAATCCCTTAAGGGTGGCTATTAATGAGATTGTCTGCTCTGAGTGCATCCAGTAATAAGATTAGGTATGCATTTATCCTGAGCAGAGATAAACCAAAGACAAGTTCGTGCCAAGATAAGGCAGTTTTGAAAGGCAATTAAACATGGGATATAAYGTGCATGCATATGTCTGTGGGAGGCTGCAGGATGGAAAGTTGGATATCATCTGCAGAAGTGTTTTTGAGAGTAACAGGTAGGGACAAATAGGCTTTTCACAGGAATGAGATTAAACTTGATCTTAAACATGAAAATATTTGAATTTACAAATCAGTATTTATAAAATGTGCACCCTGCTCTTTTGGTTTTGGTTTTTTTCCTCCATTTATGAAAGGTTTGACAGTTACCAGCTGCTCAGAGAGACAGGACTCAAAAAACTCTAAGGCTTACACTGGAGTTGAGAGAATGCAGCACCCCAACAGCACCCAGGAACAGCACAGAATCAAACTCTTATCAGCTGAGAAGCCTCTTGGATTGCCACCTCTCTCAGGTAAAACACCAGGATCCTTTCACACCCCACCTCGTCTGACAAATATAAAATCAAGCAAAGCCACCCTATCATTTTTTCACTCCAAAATAATTCATAGACCTGCCTTTGCGGTTAAAAACCATATTAAAAAGCACCAGAGAAATTCAATAATTTAGTAAGAAATCGTGGATTTAGCAGCTTCTCCTGTTAGATTTTCCCTGCCAGGACAGCAGATTCCTCCCCAGCCTGTCCTTGGTGTCACATACGGTCACACAGTGCTGAGCGCTGACATTAATTCTCCTAACAGATACTTTGAATCATCAACTTTGTTTTGCCTCTTGGGGTCCCTCCTTCAGAATTCTAAAAAATCAGCTCTCTTCCAAATTAGCATCAAAGATTTACTGGTTGGGTACAAGATCTCAGAGCTCTTTTTGAAAGCTCTGCTAATTTTGCTTTTCCGTGTCCTTCCTTCAGTGCCCCCTCCTGCAATCAGGATCCCAGAGTGTGTTTTCTGATGAGGATTAAGCCATGACCCATGCATGATTGCAGGAAATAAGCCTTTAAAGTATGCCTAAGTGCTCAGCTTGTTTGAAGCTACTGATCCTTAAAATAGATGTCTGTAAAAAATGKGTAATTTCAAATGTTTCTGCAGATATTGTTCCAGTGTGAGCAACAAGGAGACACATCCAGCCAACTTCTATCTGTAATGCTCCGTTATATCATGAACTGAGACAAAGGAATCAAAATACACAGTAAGACTTCAAAGTATTGTGCAGATTCTTCCCTTAGTTACCACTTGGAAAGCATAAAAATATTCTGCTTGATTTGGGGGGTTTGTTTTATCTACTCATCAAAAATCTTTTCAGTGTAAAAGTATTYAATGCATTGTGAGAAAAGATGAACAATTATTCCCTGTTAATGTTCTCAATACCTTTCATAAAGTGAAGGCCAGAGGGTCTGATGTTCATTTTTGTAAGGACCATTTTTTCCTTCCAGACCCACTCGATTTTCTTGCTCTCCACCCTTTTATTCTCCTTTCTCATCTTTTCCAGAGCAGATGATCACAAGTGGTGTTTGTGAGCTGCTCCACCACAGACTGATATAACAGTAACTAAAAAATGCCATTTTTTTCCTTTTCCAGCACTTTCCAATTATTCCCATCCCTGTTCCCCTGGCTGATCTCCTCTCAACTCTGAATGGCTTTTGCAGGAATGACTCCGGGATCTTTCTCCTAAATAAGTTTTTATAACAAATCTGTGCAGACTAAGAAATCAGCTAAACCAGCACAGGCAGAGYTGTTTCCTTCTTTCTGTGGCTCAGTGCCACCTCTGAAAGCTCCAGGAATGTGGGAGAATAGAGCAAGACCAGAGTTCTCCAGGAAATCCCATTTGCTGTTTTTTTGTGACCTTTCTGCTCAGAGATCATGTAAAGAGAAAATAGATATTTTTCTTTATTTTTCTTTCCTTTCTTTCTTTCTTTCTCTCTCTCTCTCTTTCTTTCCTTTCTTCCTTCCTTTTTCTGTTTCAGGGACCTTTTTTTTCCTCTTATTTGGGAACATTAGGTATCAAGTGGCACCACTAGAAGGTCGGTGTGAGCAGATGCCTCAGAAATCCTAAGGCACTGTCTGGCATTTTAAAATCCCCAAAATTCACTAAGCTCAGTGGCAAAGCTCTTTAAAGCATTGAGTATATTGACAGGAGTGGAATATTGTTGCTTCCCCCTCCCCAGTCTCTCAAGGTACTTAGGACATAATTTYGGCCTATTTAATGTTACTTTAATCTTAACCAAGTCAAGACAAGGTCAGATATTTCACCTTCACTGAAGTTCTCAGCCCTCTCATGCCTGTGTGCAAAGAAACCTGTGAGAAAAACATTTCCATCATTTCCACAGCAATGATCAAAGAAAATCACAAATGCAATGGACTTCAAAGAAAAGGGCAATGGCCCGGGCCCAGCTCTGAGGCAGTGTGCACAAAATCGGTGAGATCTGAACTAAATTGTTTAAAAACAGCCTCCAGTTTGCAGTGGGTCTGTGGGTACCTGCTGCTCTCTGGGGTGSCAGAGATTTTCTGCAGAACTGCTCCTGCAGCTGCACTCACCTCTGCACAGGGAAAATTCACCAGGAGGGGATTTTAAACAGYCTGTGAGCTGCAAAGATCTGACTTCTCAGGGGTGGGAATTGAGAGCCAGTGGGAGAAAAGAAAATAATCAGGTCCAAAGAAGAGAAACAGAAAAAGAGAGATGCCATTCAGTGCAGCCCCTATGCCACTATGAGGGCTGCTGTGGGCCAGGGCCAGCCCTCCACTGCAGCTCAAAATTTTCACTTTTATTTACCAGGATATCGAAATCCACCTCACTAATGGGCATCACTGCAATGAAGGCAATTTTCTGTAGGAGAGAGCAAAGGGGACATGGGAGAAACATTCCCTGGCCCCACCCCTAGCCAGCAACGCAAAACTCAAGGGTTCCATTTAACAGAGTTAAAGCCTCCATTTCTGCACATTGTGGTGCCTGCACAATCATAGAGAAATAGATCTTGGTTAAATTTTTGATGAGCTTTCGGCTGCTCTAAATAATTAAGCAGGACCTCTCTCATTTGAACACGGGTGCAACTTTTCATGTTTCAAACACTTCCCGCCTCAACCGCGAGGGAATCGCTCGCGTTATTCAGGTCACTCCTTATATTTATTTATTTTCAACAGCACCAGTCTAAACAAATTTGGAACCTTTATGCAGGGGAGGGTGAAAGCAGTTTCCTTTTGATCTCACTCCAGGTAAATCCCCAGGAGTGTCTTGTTTCCAAAAGCTGAATTATAGAGATTGATACATCCAATACAGCTTTCAGGGTAACAGCTTGCACTCAAATCCTAAGTTCTGACATTCCCCAAGTTCAGGATGTTCCAGAGATGTWAGTGCAGGATATCACAGCAGAATTTTTGAAAGACAAATGCATCAATAAGGACACCTGGGTATCCCCTCATGGAAAGTAGAGGAGAATGATGCTGCTTTTCAGAGGCTGTTGTATGAAAATMCAACTCCTGAGTCCATCCTGCTCCACCACCATGGAACAGAATGGAAAATGAGGGCTCAAAAACATCCCTCTGTCCCTTCATGAAGTGCCACAAGGAGCTTGGATGTTGTTTTATTCAGAAACCAGACTATATCGTGAGTATATAAAGTATTGGATTCAGTCCCCTAATGAGGGACTTTGATCTCCTATCATAAGACTCAGATGTGAAAATTGAGCTCTAAAAGCAGATTAGTAAAAAAGCTCCCTCCTAACCATTCCATTCTAGTGGKGCTCAGTAACTCACAGACTGCCTGAATTCATGTAAAAAAGCTGAAATTTAAAACATGAAATTAGCTGTGTCCACTCTGCATGGGCAGTTTTCTGCAAAGGGGAAAGAAGAGGCATGGAGGTCAGGTAGTGAAAATTTGGCTTCAAGACATTTTCCAGCATACCTGCCTGTGAGTTTCAATATCCCAGCCCCCAAAAAATGGGATCCACGTCACCCTGTCTCAAAGACAGCACTGAAAACAAACATATCTAAAACTGCAGAAGCCTTCAAAACACCACAGACAAAGGAGCAGGTTGCATTGTCAGCTCACTTTTTAACAAATGTCTACCCAGGCTTTCAAACTTGTCAATAAATTCAGGATTAATGATCTCAGCTTGTGCCATTTTGTAACTCATTACTTCAGGCACAAAGCTAGTGAGCTGGTTTAGTCCTGCATGATTTTTTTTTTTTCTTCCTCTGGATGGTCACTGTGAAAATCCAACCCAGTTATTTCCCATAAGCCAGGTATTGTTGTTTGGCTGTTGCYATAACTGAGTTTCTATATATGCTGCTTTCACTAATTTGTCCCTTTTTGCAGTGAAAACTGTCATAACTGCTCAATTTAAAATGYAGGCTGCCTGAGAAAGAGCCTCCTGAGAAGTGACAGGTTTGGAGAAGCACTTTGTGTGCAGGAGAGCACTTTAAATTGAAAGTGTGTGCTCTCGTGTTTCTGCAATGAGACTGCCAGAGCTACATCTATTAAAGCCTGAGTCTTACAGGATTTTCCTCCAGAAATGTTCTTGGGTGCTGGTCATGTCTTCAAACAATCTCTGCAAATTGCAGACACAGGTCGAAATTCACTTATTTTTCATTTGACAGCATTGTTGTCAATACCTACATTTGGCCATAAGTCCCAAAAGCATCAACCACAACGAGGAAGATCAAAAACAGCAAAACTTTCACTCTCTCAACAGTTTCTTTGCCCCAGTTGGGCACCCAGACATTAAAGTTGACTCTTCCTACAACAGAGGCAGTGTAAGATTTTCTTTTTTTACAAGAGCATGACACAAACAGAGTTTGGGAGCCATTGTCACACAGGTCAGGGATGGGTGCTAATTTCAAAGTGGACAGAGCTGCTTTCCTTCTGCAGCAATTACTGCTGACCCCAGCTCTGTCCAGCTCAGTCAGGTGGCWGAGTGTGATTTATGAAAATCACAGACCACACTAGAGTCTCCAATGCAGGGCTAATTTGTTCCTACCTTTTAAAGCAGTTCCTCACATAATTTCCAACATTCAAGAGAATAAGTATTTATTTTCATCACCGTGCATTGCATGTGTATTTTTTTCCTAGGTGGAATTTCCTTTTAATGGAGGCTGGGTCATGAGAGAGCAATTATAKAAGTTATGTGCACGTTACAGAATAATTCAAAACCAGCTTTAGGTCAATCTTTTTTAATTATCTCTTTTATCAACTGTTTTTTTACTAGCAATTTAAATAATTGTGTTTGCYTAATACCTGGAAGTGTAATTGCTTTTAGATGGCCTTTATTCTGATCTCARTATCAGTGCATGTTTGCATCTGTCTGCGTGGTGACAGATTGGTGGTGACAGCTTGTATAACTTATTTATAAAATGACAAATTATTTTAGAATTTCTTGAAGTTCACAGAGTGGAAATATGGAGAAACACCTGCTTGCTGCAGAAAGCTGAAGAGGATCTGCTAAGTCAAAGGGAAACTTCGTGTGACAAAATCCCAAAGGCCATCCTTATGTTGGTCCAGGTTGCAGGCAGGGCTTCATGGGTGGAATTTTTTTAGCTACAAAATCCCTGGTGCTGAAGCCAGAGATCACCAAGAAGGTTTCCAAAGCCTCACCTGGAGCCCAGGGGGAGAAACATCCTCCTGCTGGGGTTGGTTCAGAGCTGGAGCTGAGTGAAAGTGCTTTGAGTGGACCTGGCAAAGCCCCTTTGCAGGTCCCAAAACACTCGTGTCCTTCTGTGCCCTCAAGGAAAATACCTCAGCCTGCTTCCCTTTGGGTTTCCTCAGCAAAGAGGGCAGTGCAAATAACCCAAAAAATCTGCACTTCAAAATCCRTTCTCAGGTGCTGAATGAAGCCCAGCAAGGCACAGCCTTCTAACAGATAAATAAACCATGATGCACCTTTCTCAGAAAGCCACTTTCACACTTAATAAAGACACTGACTGGCATCACTCAAAGAAAGAAGATATTGGTTTAAATTTAACAATATGAAATCCTACTCATAAAAACATCTGTTTATCAGCTCCTTAATGGCCTCTTGAAGAAGGACAGYTTCTTTTCTAACCTGATGAATGGTTTCACATTGTCCAGGTCGGTTCTTGGTTTCATTAAGCAGCTTTGGGTAAGGATTTTTGGTCTGTAACATTCTGAACTGTACTCAGCCACCAGTGACCATAATGTTTCACCCCGTGCCAGCTCTGATTACTGTTGTGTACTGGGCAGCCTGCTGGGTACAGCCTGCAGGGCACATGGCAAATGACCACTTTGGTGCCAGGCCAAGTCTGCTCTGGGCTGGAATCTTTAAAGCTTCAATGCTCAGAATAAAGCAATACAGCAGCATATCAATTACTGTGAAATTAGTTGCAGAATTGCTGCTGGATGCAAAYGTACATAGCATTGACATTTATTTTCCTACCAAGAAAGACTTAATTTTATGTTTTTGAGAGTGACTGAGATATTGGCATAGTGTTTTGTGTTTTTCAAATTGTCTCCATTTGAAAAATGAACTATCCCTCGAGGTAAATTAAATGAACCTTTTTCTTTGTTCTCTCAATGCTGCTGCTGGAAGCCTAGTGCTGTTCAGCTGGAACTGCRTGTGAGCCAGAGATAGACAGGTTGCTCCTTTGAGCATTGATTTCCCAAGAAGGACATAGACAAAAAAACCCTAGCAGGAATAAATCTAAACAATTCAAGCTACCCTCATTGTCAGAAGAAATGCAGGAAGTTGCTGTGCATATGAAGGGATAGAACTTGGTCAGACCATGTGAGGATGCCTATGAGGGCACAAAATTTCAGGAATAAAAAGAGAAAAGGGGATAAGTGACGTGGCAGAAACGACAGAGAGACAAATCCTGGAGGCCACCCTCACACCTGGTATTACCCCTTGGAAAATTTCTGTCTCCATTTAAACCCTTCCATGCTGCCTGCAGCATCAATTCCACCGTGTTTCTGAGCACCTTGTTCCTATCAGACTTTGCAAATTCTGTGGAGTGTTCCTCCATCAACACAAAACCTCCCTCCTGCCTTTATCTGTGTCAGTACAARGAGAGCAAAGCACTCAGGGTATGTGCAGCTTCCCCCAGCCAGACCCAGTGTGTTGGGGGATGATTCTTTTTTTAAGCTGTATCACAAAGCACTGGCACTGCTTAATCTCGTGCTGATTGAATTTAGCATTTGGCTTTTAAAATAAGGGCACGCTCAAGTTCTTAAATTGCACAAACAGCAAGTGAAGTGCTTGCAAAGCAGCTCTGCTGRCTGCACCTGCTGGGGTTTGCTGTGATGCATCACTCCTGGGGAGCATGTGCAGGAACAAAAACACCCCACAACTGGGGAAAATTCTGCCTGCATCATCACAGCTTTTCAGCTTTTTGTAATTTTACTTTTAGGAATGTGAAAACACATTTATAGTATGTTTACAAACACGCGTGGATAATTTTCACATGCTGTCTTTGAAGAGGCATGAAGGAGGCTGACATGGAAGGGGCTGAACAGCACCTGGTGCTTTCACACAAGATGCTCCAAGTGATGTTTCTTGCATAATAAATGGCCTGTAAGAAACTGAGTGAGACCCTGAGACTCTTTGTGAGGCTTTAAATAAAACAAATTAAAACCATGCAGTGCTAGCTTTGTCACATTAAATGTGATTTTCATTATATCTCTGCATGCAGGTATAATTCATCCTTTTCATTTTCACAGCCAATTTTGAACAACAGACTGCTCTAGAACCACAGCAGAGACAATATAAATAGTATAGAAAATATTCCCTRTACAGAAAGATACAGACAAGATTARCTGTTACTTCCATCTAAATCTTACCTGGYTGTCCTTTTATTACTTTACAGGATGTGAAGAGCCATAAAAGTTGCCACCTTTSTGAACTTGGAGAAATGCAGAATGGSTGCATAACTTGTGAAGCACAGAAGGATCTGGTGCAGGTGATGCTGTTCCCATCTCTGGAAYATAACGAACACTTCAAAGGTATCAGAATCTGTAGAGAGATTAAAGGCCAGGATCAGTACATACAGCTTGTAAAAAAAAAGAGAAAAAAACAGATAAAGCTGCTTCCTATCACCTGTTGGATCTGGTAGTTTTACAGCCCTGTTTTCTGTACAATTTTAGCTCACAAGAACCATTTAATAATTTATTCTGGATCTGATATCCAAGCCTGGAGATCATACAAACATCCTCTGTGACTGTTTTGGAAGGAGATTTCCCAGCACTGGAGGGCTGGACACCCTTCATACTGGGCCTTTCATACATCATACTACACCTTTCATACATCATTATAAAGGCTGTAAAAACTCAAAAACTCAGACACCAAGAATTTCAGTATTGATCAACACCCAACAGACTCTTTTGTCTGAATCATTGATCCCACCATYAGGCACAAAATTCTGTTCCAATAACATGGGTTTGGACATTTCACCTTTTGACAGTTTGAAATTCTCTTTATAAATCACACAGAGTTACTGTTTGAGAGTAACCTGACTCAAACCAGCCTGGCTGTAGCATCTACTCCTCTGCAGGTACCATTGCACAGGTTTATTCTGTGCTGCTCAGCAATTTGTCAAACATCCTTCCCTAACAATGCATTAAAATCCAAACAAAGAACCCAAACTATCTCGCTCTCAGTATCTGAAGCTGTGATTTATTTTGGAAAAGGCAATGYTCCTTGGAGGGATGAGCCTGCAGACAGGTGTGACACGGCTGGGTGACAGCAGCCTGCAGTGGCACCATCTCACTCAGGTTTATTTTGCAGTTTCTTCATCCCTGGGACATTGTCTTTGCTCGGTAAGGCCAGTGGGTGACAGCCTCATGCAGACCCGAATTTAACTGCTCATCTGGATCCAGCCCAGGCACAGGTGGTTTTTCCTACGTTGCTCAGCCCAAATAAAACCAACCTAAAGAAAGAAGGAAAGGCTGGATATCCATTTGCAGCGGGAAGCAGAGTTTACTGCACTGAGATTTTGCCCCAGGGATGGTGGACAGACCCAACCCTGCAGAGTCCAACCACACTGAGCCCCAGGCCACCACCCTGCCACCAATTCCTGTCCCACTGATGCCTTATCAATCAGGCTGATCTGAAACAGAGGCCAGACAAAGTTAAGAGAATGAGAATACACAACTTTAATCCAGGCCTAACAGGCCCACTGGTACATTAGGGCAGACAAAAGCGTCCTCCTGAGGCTACACCCAAAATGGACCCTGAGTCACGAGAGCTTCACCTTTTATAAGTTCTGCCTTATTAAAACATATTGGGTGTTAATTCTCCAATGATATTTTCAGGTGATGATGTCAATCACCCAAACTTGCTCCCCCCAACTCGCTGTTGTTTCCATATTTTGGGGCTCTGAGGTGTCCTTGGATTCAGGCTCAGAGAGGGATTGCTCTGTCTAAAGATGGGAGAATGGTAATTTTAGTGAGAAAATGGTAATTTTAGTGAGAAAACAAGAGAATACAGACACATAAAAATATAGAAGCTAAAAATCCTAAGGCATCACCCAGCAAATGGCCACGAGTGACCACTGTCCCCAGGGCTGGGAGGGCTCAGGAGAGGGTGGTGACACAAGGGAGGTGACACAAGGGTGGTGACCCTCGGGCACAAAGTTCTGGGTGGCTGAACCCACAGCTCAGCAGGGACTGATTTTTCCAGTGATGTTTCTAGTGATGTGATGTTTCCAGTGATATTTCCACCTTTTCCCACCCACAGCACTCGGAGRGCACAGCTCTCACTGCTGTCAGCCACCAGGCACAATTCCATCTCTTTTGCACAAGTTAATCTCTTCATTGCAGCGTTTATACAGGAATTAATGAAAGATCASAATATAAAGATGTTCATTTTTGATTAGTTGCCCATTTACAGGAAATTCAGTTAAAACTGTTTAGTTTTATCATCACTAGACAAAATAAGCATGACAGGGTATTTTAGCCTCTGGATTATGTAGATAACACATAGAAATGTCATTTACATTTTCATTCTTTTCACAGAGCAACAAACCCAATGCTTGCAAGCAAATTAAAATTCAGAACTTAATTGGATTTTTATATTCTCTTTAAACAGGTAATATTGTTTTCCTTCTTTTTATTATTGTATCTGAACACTGGATTTCATTTTGAGAGCRTGCCACTGAAGGTGAGAGGCCCTCTGTGCTAAATGGTTCATTTAACACCATTAAAATCTACATTTCTTCAAAACGTTTGAGGATTTCGATTGTTGAATGCCAGCATTTCAGTATTGTTAAACAACAGAAAGGCCATGGAAAATTACTTTCTTGGGTGTATGCATGAACATATTTATGTGTGTGTGTATATATATATATATATATATCTATATATATCTATATATATATATATATATCCACCCAAACATATGCACATACATTATTTATCTGCTTGCATGTGCACAAATACACTTATACACATATATATATATGTATATCTGTATGCAAATGCAGAGAAAATGTTCCAATAATTTATCTCTGCATGCTCACAATTTGCCATAACTCGACAAGCCATTTGAGAAAAAAAAAAAAACCCAAAACAAATTCTATATTTTTGTTTGAGTATTTCTGAAAACCTACTGTGGTTATGAAAACAATGTAAATAATTCACTATTTCCTTCTTTTTTTTCCTTTCTGCTGACTGTGAACTCCACCAAGGTGGCACYGTCAGATCCTGTATTTAAGACCTGATCTCTGATGGGGATGAGTGAACTCAGCAAGTGCAGCTTGCCAAGCCCAGGTCTCCCAAATCCCACTGAGGGAAAGGTTATTAAAGGAGAAAATTTCACTAGGGTATTCATATTTTCATTGAAGAAGATACTGAGAATACAACTCTGGCAGGGAACTGCATTTTTTAGGGTGAGCAGAGGGGAAAAGGTGAGCAGTGACCACCTTATGGTGGTTATGTGGCCACTCTGTGTTGGGGAAGAACAACAAATCTGCACTTTAGATCTCCCAACACAGCTCTGCTCTGTGCCACTGGAGTGGAAGGGTTCACTCCACACAAGTCCTCTGCTTGCAGGAAAATATCTGCAGTAATGAAAATGTTAAGWGATGAGGAGAGCTCTGGGGATCAGGGAGGCCATTCCTGTGGGCTCCCCTGCTTTATCACAGGGTGACAAAAGGCTTTTACAAACTCACATCTTCCCACTCATCTCATCAACACTGACCCTGAGGAGCTCGCTGGAGTGGAAGCATGATTCAAAAAACTCTCTGTGCTAAACAAACAACTCACACTAATCACAGCCCTTCCTTTATTTCTGGTCAGCACCAGCCAAACATCACAACCACCCCCAACACCTCAGCCCTGCAGATCTTGTGGGGTGAGGAGGAGCACAAAGGCATTGCTAACTGAGAGCTTAATTAGAAATCTGCCAGGACCTTTGGGAAATAACTGACCCAAATGTCAGCTCAGCAGCAGGGCCAGCATTCTGCTCAAGTACAAAATTCTCTGCACTAAAACACTGCATTTCACATCGTATCACTTTCAAGTGCTGGGCTTAAAACTGATCGTGCCAGACATTTTTTTTCCCAAATCTTTTGTGTTTTCCCTTCTGAAGCTGCTGATGCCAGCTTTAACACCTGCYATGGGCACACAGGTGTGGAAATTAAAAATGTGCTTCGCCTCCTCTACACTGACCTTCCTCACAAATTATTACTGCAAATCTCCCCACATTCAATGCAACAAATCCCAGGCTTCATCTGAAGATTTGCCCCTTTTATAACTTGTGTTTATTACAAATTGCAACATGAGTGAGAACTTCAAATTAATTTTCAAAAATTAACCTTTTCCACACAGACTGATCCAACTTTTCAACTTTATGCCTGCTAAATGGATTCATTTCTGGCAATATCCATCTCGTAAAAGCCTTGTCAGGAAGCAGAGAAKGAGCCCAAAATTAAGCTATGAAACACACTATATCCAAGTACTGGAATACAGGAATCGGCAGGTAACAATAAATAAACTCACAAGTGTTAGAACAATAAATATAGCCTAAAGGGGAAGACAGACTTTTTTTTTTATTTTCTGTTCTCTGGACTTCTGAGACACAGCCTTGCTTTGAAAATGTTGGTTTAGAATTCATTAGGAAACAAGAGCCAACACTATCAAAATTTCTCCTCTTTCTTCTTGAAAACCCAATCACAAGTACAGCATGATTTTAAGGCACGAGAGATTTTGATTTTTCCAATAATTCCGCTATCAAGTTGTGCTGCTTTAATTAGCTATCAGCAGCACTTAATTTATTTCTAGTGTATTGTTGCCAGCTTTTTACATATCTCTCCCAACCTGTGAAAAAAAAAAAAAAATTCACAAAAAGAGACCTACAAAAATTAATCTTCCTGTTCCCTGTGCAGAGGTATTAAAATGGTAATTGCATTCTTTATACCTCTAAAACCTGGTTCTATTTCTAGATGCTTATCTGATAAAACCCAATGAAATTGTGTGATAGCAATTGTTGATACTACTTACACATTACTGGAAGTTATTGAGATCTGATAGTAATCATGATATTGTAAAATCTTCACAGCGAGGCCATAGTTCCTCAGTGCCTTTGATTTTTATACTGAAGGGTGATTGCCTGGACAAATAAACTCCATTTATTAATTCTTAGCATCATATTACCTTTATTTACTGCAGCACAAGAAAAAATCTTGTCGTTTCAAAGGCACTGTATCAGCTGGCAACACAGGAGTTTTTTGAAACCTCAGCCCTCAAACACAGCACGTGGATTGTGTGGTCAGACCCATTTTCCTCCTTAAAGGGATTCCCTTCTGCTCCAAATCCCACTCAAAGCTGTTGTGACGGGGCTGCAGTTCCAAGATCACCCCTTGGAAAGGTCAGACCCCCCAAAACTCCAATTTCAGCCTCACAGAAAACAGAGACCTTTTGGAAATTCAATATTTTTTACTTCAGAGAAATGGTATCAAAAAAAGAAAGAAKTGAACAGGTAATGCTCTTAAAAACTCCTCTAATATTTGGATTWATTTCAGCATTGTTTGGCAACTTCTCACAATAAGCAGTTTCAAATGCCCTAAAGTAATTGCAAAAGAAAACCTATTAAGAGGCCCTGATCAGTGAAACTATTAAAACTGAATATACAGTTTGCTCTGATCAATCTCCCTACCTCATTTTTGCAGCAAATAACATAGTTCCAAGCTGATTTTTCATTTCACCAGAAGTGTGAATTTTAGGACTATAAATTCACCCTTACTGTCAATTAAATTGAATAAACATTGTGTGAGTGAATTAGGAAGAGATACCAAACAATTCAATACCGGGGTTAGTTATGGAGAAGACTTTTTAATGAACATAAAYTGATGCAATTAAAATAAATTTGCTTTTATGTTCCTCAAGTAGATGCCCTGCAAAACACACACRCTGGGCCAAAGCTGCTATATTTTCTCAGATTAAATGGGAGCTTCCTGCTCTCTGGGATTTCAGAGATTTCTAAGGCTGGAAGATGCAKCTTACTTTGTTAAAGGAATGCAACAAAGGAGATTAAAATGCAGCTTTTTTTTGTTAAATTTAGTTTGTCTCCCTAGCATCACCTTCTTTTTACAGAAGGAAAGCAGTAAATAAAGAAGTTTTTCACCATGATTCTTTACAGGCTGGCAGGAACCAGTCGATCGCTGCTCTGAATTCTCCTTTTTGCACATTTTGATACAGTCATATGTCAAGACCACATTTAAAATCAGCATGCAAGGTGAGAAAAGCATTTTTACTGTTACAGAATCTCCCTCTTCCTTTGTGTCACTGGAATAACAGCACCAGGCTCATTTTTGACAGTGTAAGGGCAGGAGGGATGAGCTGTGGCCCAATCTCCTACCTGACAGCAGATTTTGCTTTTCCTCACCTTCTCTTGGGCTTGTGTAAGCTCCCATTTTCCATTTCCATAATCTGAAGCCCCATTGTCTTTGTCAGACATATATTCTCCAAAATATTCTCCATATTCTCCAAATCAGCTTCCATTTCAGGAGATCTCCTTCACACAGCGCAATTATTCTGGCTGGAAAATAAAGAAAGGAATTTTTCTTGTGTGCAACAGCATCATTGACAATTAGTGCCTTTGGCATCCCCTCTACAGAGAGAGGAATTTCACTCTGTGGATAAATAGAGAGCTTTGGTTTGCAGGGCTGTCAGCCCTCAACAAACAATAAATGCATGCACCAGTGTAGAAGGGAATATAAATCAGAACAGCAACTTGAAGATTCTTTTCTCAATAACACAATGCATGTTTATCTGTGAGAAAGGAAGGCCCAGCAGCAGCAAACACCACGGAATTCCCACACAACACAGCATTGTCTGTGGCTCTCAGAAAGGTAAAACATGCTTGAATGGTGTTCTCAACACCAGAGACCTGCTTTGAGAAAGGCAATCACAATTTCACCCTAGGCACAATAAACTATTGTTCCTTATAATTGCAAGYATAAGATTTAAAAACCTTTTCATTGCCTTGATGAGCTGGTTTGCAAACTGGCAACACACCAGCTGCTGGCTCAGGCTCTGTGACACCACGTGCACTGTCCTTAAATCCCAAAGTATATCTCTCCAACCTTAGAAGAGCATGGCTTTGATAAGGCAGATAGCTGGGAAACCTGATTCCATGATTTACAGAATGCTTTCAGGGTCAGGCAGCTCTGCTCCTTTCAGGGAATAAWTTTTTCCCTTTTCCTCACTCCCCTTCTCTCCTCTGATTTGTCAAGATTATTATCTCAGTGCTTTTTCCTCGGTACCAATTCCTCTGGACTGAGTTCACAATGATTCCCAGCAGGGAGGCACAGGGAGAGCTGCCACCAAAAGCTTTCTCCCTTTTATTTAACAACTTGAAATGCTGTCTTAATAATGGCACACATCTCTTAAACACCCCTTTCTGTCATTTTTCCACCCCAGGGACCCCAAGCCATGGAGATGGATCTCCACTCTCCCCATCCCACCCTGCTCACTGGACAGGAGTAGGAAAGTGCTGGGGGCTGCCAATCTCAGACTGCACTGGTGTTTGGAGGGTTGAATTTGTGGGCTCCAAACCTCACTTCAGCCACAGGTTCACCCACCAGTGAAAGCCCTTAGGAAAAAAACAGCCTATCCTAGCAGGGTGTTAAATTTGGGAATGTTTTCCTTGGTCATACTCATCCAACTGCCCCCAAATTCAGGAGTGCAGTGCATGGAGAGGACACTACAAAAGCATGGAGAGGCTTTTGTTGTGCTGCAATGTGGGTTTAAAGCTTCTCTTCAGAAGCCTGGTAGAAGGACCTCCCTGTAAAAAAAAACCCTGCTCAGCAGAACTGCAGAATCACAAAATCATTGGGGTAGGAAGAGACCTTCAAGATTTTCGAGTCCAAGCCAGCAGATCCCTTCTATTGCAGTTTAAGGTCACTCAGCCCTCCTTGCACTCCCACCCAGGAGAGCACAGATCCTGAGGACATAAAATGATAAAATACTGGAAGGAAATCAACTCCCCCAGCCTCATTAGAGTGACAAGAGTCAGACCATCCTGCTTCCACAAAGACTGCAGCCCTGAGAGCCTGAACACAGAGCRGCTGACAAAAAGATACAGGACCATTAATGGGACTGGCAGGTCCTCAAACTAACCCACCAGTCATTTAATCTGTCTGCTGTTCTTTCTAAATGTCTCTCCCAAAACCCACGGCAGGTGAAATCCAATACCATGCGCTGCCTCACAAATAGCTATTCATTTCAAGAAATCTTTCACCTGAATTGTTTGTTAGAAGCTTCTAAGGAAAACACTGGGTAATAGAAAGTGTAGGTGAGATGGCGAGTTGGACTGATTGCACACAATAAACAAAGCACCCGGGGCTGCAGTGTGCCCCAGCTTGGTTTGGATGAACAGGATACTGATGKGAGCCTAGCAGTGGGCTGAGATTACAGGCTACAACTCAGATCTTCCATTAAATTCACCATGTCGTGCTGAGCCTCAATTCCTTGCTTCTTTTTCCCTTGGCACATTTGCTTCTGAGTTATTCATTTGCAAGAGAARGAACTCAGAAGAAGGTCTGCCTTCCTCCAGAGATTCTCTCTTCTGGCCACAGGACCATAATTCCTTGATGGAATATATAGTAATCATTTTAACATGTACACAACTATCACTAATAGCAGCTGTAATCATCTTAACATGTATACAGCTATCACTAATAGCAGTTGCAAGGATAGAAATAATTTTGCATTTTCCAACCTTTTGGCCCATATAACATTTCACTGCAGTTCAGACATTTGTCACATTAAGTCCAGGATGATAATTCAGCTCCTGTGATGGCCASACACAGGGTGCTGCTTGACTGCCTACAGCAAAAATTGTTGTTTATAAGGTGCTGTGGAGATGGCAGCGCTGCACTATTAAAAACATATTAAATTAATTGAATTCAAACAASCAGCCACAAGAACAGAAAGGAGAACAGTATGGAGCTGCCTTTAAAGTCAGAATTTAAAGACAAATCCTCCTCAAGAGGTGAGGCTGGTCCTTCTCTGGCTTCCTCTGTAACCTTTATGGGAGGAGACAAGTGGAAGTGCAGAAAACAACTTTTCCTCTTCTACCCCCACCCACTTTAGCAATTTAAGATTAGCACAGATTATTACACCACTTTCCAGCCTGGACTGCTCCTCACTGAGATAAATGTGTCACTTGGAAATGCATCTTTTCAGACTGACAGAGGAAAGATGAGCATCAACACCCAGGAGCTCTGAAATCCAGGAAAGGGACAGCAGTTTGGCAAAACTCCAAGTCAAAACACTATCATATTAAAAAACCTAAAAAAAAACCAAAAAAAAAAAAAAAATAAAAACCACCCAAAAAAATGTGCCCGTCCTGGGCCAGGTGCAGGGATATCCCCAGTGCCAGACTCCAGATATCTCAGGATATCTGCTCCAGGATCCCATCCTGCTGATCTGCAGAAGGAGAAGGGTTCATTAGGAATTTCTGCCTTCCCTCTGTCAGACTCTTCTTGGAGCTCCCACAGCCCTGRCACTGCTCACGTCTCTTCTGCTCAGCATAATCCCTCAGCTAATTGCTGCATGGGAGAGGCACCCCTTTCCCAGGCATGAGGCTGGGCTTGGAACATGAATATTTCATAAATGAATACAGACTTTTCAAGAATTATTAACACATTTCTGCAATCCACGCTCAGGGATTGCTGTAAAATGAGGCAGAGCTGTGCTTTCAGGGTCTCACTTTCCACTGATCCTGACAGTATTTAAAACATGCAGCTCCAAGCTTATTATGCAGTATTAATACAACAGATCTCAAGGATATTTATCGACTGCTGCTGCTAAGGAGAATTTTGAAATGGTTCCTTGACTCCCATTAGATCCCACACTAAGGTAACATTTCCCAGGAGTTTATTTGTATTTCAGAGAAGAACACGCTGACCATGTTCACTCTTTCCAATATTTCTTCCAGACACAAGGGATTATTTACCCACGCTTGCATGCAAATATCTCATCTAATTCATTTTGTTCTTTTAAAATGTTGGTTAAATAAAGCTTTTCAGGGAAATAGAGTCTGTTTCAATTTATCTTAGTTGAAACTAGGACTATAAATCTCTTCAGTTTCCTTTATTGATCTTAGACAAAATTACAAATATAAATTACAGCTGCTGCAAATTAAATGTTCTAATGACTGTGTTTGAAAGCAAATGCAATGGCATCAATAACACATTAGATAAGACACTGTGAGAATAGCACAAAGCCACCATTCCCCAGTGAAAGAAAAAGGATTTCTGTGGAAACTCACAGCCACACTCCCTTCTCTCACAACCATGTCCCCCCATCTCTGATTAATTTATAAAATTAGCTCCACCAAATCCACAGGAACCTGCAGATGGTTTGATGCAGCCATCAAGAAAACTCATCAATTGCTTTGATAGAAACTATAATTTCAGAGCCAACAGCCACAAAAAGGGCTGTTCTTGAAAGTCTTTCTTACAGAAAAATGGCAGGCTTTGGCTGAAACTGGACTGAGAACCAGAAAGTTTGAACATTGGACCAAGACAAGAATGCAATCCTGGCACTGATGCTGAACCTCTGCATTCAGAGAGGTAACACACATTCCACCCAGCCCAAACTGCTGCAGATAAACACATCTCCAGCTCAGCTGGAGATAAACACATGATAAACATATGATAAACATATTAGATAAACACATCTCCAGCTCAGCTGTCCCACCAGCTCCCTTCTCTCTTTATCTCACAAAAGCACTGCTCACAAGGTCATGCTCACAAGGCCAAATATCAAGTGATGCTGCTCCAGGTATGATACATCTCTCATGACSAGGCTTCTATTTCACAAAGCAGCATAATCATGAGATTTCTACACCACTGACATTCAGACCCTTAAGCACAAAGGTATCTGTTTACCAGGTCATGAAATTGCCAGGATCATATCAGTGGCTGTGCTGCGCTTGATAAAACCCTAAAACATTTCATTTTGCTGCCTAGTGAGCTTTCACAAACCCCGACACCGCAGAGGAGACAACATTCTTGTTACCATCAAAGTATTTCAAAACACCTGCTTTTCTCTCTGTGATCTCTGGACATGCATTTTTCCTTCACTCCATTTCTGCCACTCCTTTCTGGTACAGACAGCACTGCAAATATCCAAGAAAACTGATTCCTTTTATGCTTTCTTAAGTTTTATACGATCACAAAGCCTCTCTGAACAAGCAGAACTGTGTGTAGTCAAGTTATTAACATCCTTACAAATTTTGTGAAATAGGCACCTTGATAATGAGAGGAATGAGCTCTCCATTTATCCAGCAATAAATGCAGGGCACGGGCTCTGGAAATCCTGTTGTCTTTGCAGCTCTAATTGCATCTAARCAGAATTCAGCTGCTTTGATAGACACCATTGATTTAGGGCCTCACAGCCATTAAAAGTGTTGCTTCTCAATGTAAATGTCCCATAAATAAACAGCTGGAAGTGCATTGACTGGGAAACCACAAAGATTTTGCACTCTGGACAAGCAGGAATTCAAAATTGGCACGAAATGCTGATCAGAAGGGCAGGTCTGACAGACCCTCCCAGCTCCACAGATGGAACTTCTGTTTTTACAGAGGACAAYAGACCCTGATTTTGTCTTTTATCATGTAACCTAACAAACAAAAAACCAGCTGGAGCACCAATCTTAGTCTGCTGYTTGTTCCCTGGTGTCACCCAAGCTGCTGCTCCACAGATACCTGACATCACTGGCATCACTGCATTTATGGAGGAAAAAGTATGATTTCTTAATTTTTTTTTTTTAATAAAAGCATTCAGAGAAGCTTTCCAAACCCTTGCAGTGACTCAGGTAACACCTTCTGTTTTAWTGGTGAAATTAGTGGCCATTCATGCACGTACAAATTTCAGTAAGTATCTTCCACAGGAACATTCTGCAAAAAATCCTTTGCTGGATGCAAAAGTTCATCTGAGAGAATGATCAACAGCCAGCAGTGCATGCTGTAATAATCTCAGTGTTAAATGGCACGAGGCAATTACAAAGACCAGGTTAAATACCTTGCACAATGCCTAAAAGCTCAAAGATTTAAAATGTTTGCCCTTAGATTTGGGTAACAGTGAACAGAGTGGAAAGAACTGAGCCCATGCCCTTCACCTCCTGTTATTTACAGAAGGTAAAAGCACAGACTTTTTGCTCCAGATTCTCATGGAGTTTTGCCCACAAAAGAGACATGGAAATGTCTTTGATTATATTTAAATATTTSAGAGAGGTGACCAGACTTTGGTAGTTTAATTACCTTAAGCCATGAGAGGGCAGCRACAAAGAGAATGAAAAGGAGGAAAAATGAACTTTTTCTCAGGACAATGGAATGTTGCTATTTATGAACCTGCAAGAGAATTAGAGCTGAAATAATCAGACAGAAAAAGAGATTTTAATTAATGATGGTAATTCTTACGAAAGGAACCAGATTGCCAGCCCTGGAAACTGCCAGTTCATTTTATCCACGATGCCCATACAATCTCAGTGAGATTGTGTCAAAGGACATCATCCTGAGCTGAGAAATTCRGGGTCTGATTGCTCACAGATCTGAACACTGCAACGTGAACAGTTGTGCACTGAATCAATCCCATGGTACAGGCAGATCCTTTGACATGGACCAATTGATCTCTGATGGCTTGAATCAGATTGTGGCAGTGACCAAGAATCACAAAACCTACTGAAATAAATGTAAAGTCACTTGGGCTCAAATGACTGCTGCATCAGGGTCTCAGCCTGAGGAACTCACAGCAAATTGATCACTGGTTTCCTCCAATAACTCAGAAATCCTTTAAAAAGCCAACAACAAACCACCACAACAACAACAACAAAAGGGGGAAAAAACATTCATTCAGATCATGCCATTTTGGTTAACTTCTGRTAATTCTCTTGAGATCCATCAGTCCCTCCATCCCAGTCCTTATGAGACATCACATTTTGACAACAGCAGCAGCTGCAGAATTTGTTTCCAAGTTGGAAGATGAAGAGGAAGGTTGGGTTTTTTTAGTAGTTTTTAATAAAATGCTGGATTAATAAAACAGCAGCAGAAGCCTCTCACCATCCTTTGCATCCTGTTCCCCATGCTCCTGCAGCTGGATGGAGAAACCACTCCCAGAAGTGCTGAGCAGACTAACAGATTTGGGGTACAATTTCCTGGTAGAAGGACAAAAAAATCTGATTTTTAGTYCCCACTGGCTTAGCAACACAGCTGCCCTAGGCTGAACACCTTGCTGTGGTTCTCACAGCATCCCGTGGCAAAGCAAGCAATGATTTTCACTACTTGAGCCTAATATGAAATAGATGAAGTCACATGTATCAAATTCACTTTAACATGAGTATTTCTATTACCTGGGTCACAGAGTCTGTGCAGCCTCTCTTCAAACCTGCTGTTATTAATTCAGCAATTACAGCTTTATGGTGGCAGGAAATCCTCTGTGTTTGAGCTGGGACTGGAAAGCTGTAATTCCGAATGGGACATGACATGAATTACTGGATTGCTGTAATTTTTCAGCTTTTCATGCATTTTCACTGCATATATTAAAAATACAGCAAGTAATTCACTTTTAATTATGCAAATTTGAAGACGGTAAGACAAGAGATGGATGAGTTTTTAAATGCCTGCTCTGCCTGGCCACCTGGGGTTAGCACAGAAAATCCACCAGCTAATCAGGTTACCTGGCCCACCAGACTCCTGCTTGCCTGGATGTACAAAAAATCCCTTTTTTTAGTATTCTGCACCATCACAAGAGCACAGGRAAGAAATTGCCAAGCAGAGGAAAGCTGGCTAAAGGCAAACCTCAACCTGCCTTCCCCTTTCCTTTGGTGTTTAAGGACAGCTGATATGTGGCTGCCCTCACATCTGACATGCCATAAAACCTCAGAGGCTTTCAATGTGATTTCTAATTTGGCCATTCTCATCCTCAGCCACCATTCCTCAATGAAAAGGAAAACTTGCCCAATACTGGTACTAAAAACAGCTTTTAACTGGAATATTCRATCTAGAACCATCACATGCATCAGCTCCCACTTTCTGCAGCTCTTCCTTTGGCTTCTTATCTGTTTTTTAGCAAAATCTAAGGTTGCAGCCAGCTTTAATATCATGAGTCCACACACAGGTCTGAGTCTGTTAGCTGGTCTCCAAGATGCTGTTAAATTGTAAGATAGCAAGTGCAAGTAATGATGGCTTGTTAAAAGTCTAGTAGCTGTATCTAATAGCTGAAGTGCTCAGCGTGGTAATTACAGAGGCGAGAGACTGCTGAACATGTGTAAAAAAGGAAATAATTGGAGTAGCAGTAATGCAAACGCTTCTCCAAGCCCAGAGCAATTGTTATTTTGCCCTCCTACTGATGTGCTGAGGATCCAGTGGTTGGAATCCAGCTCTCTTTAATGAATTCTAACTTGAGGTGTTTTCCACCCAGAAACCCCAAAGCTCCACATCCAGCACCTGCACAGTTTGGGATGCAGAGGTGAAATTATTCAAGCACCTTTTTGCCTTTTCCTGAGAGATTACATCTGCCTCCTTTCCCTGCAAACAGGGGAGAACTTTCAGGCAAGCACATCAGCAATGCAAATCTCCAGCAACCCGCTGAAAACAGGGTGCTAAAGGAGGTGCTCACAAGACACTGTGCTGTGCTCAGTTCTTCACATTAATATTTACAAACCAGGTGGAAACTTTTCATTTTATCTAATCTCTTCATCCCCAACCTGAGATCTCACTGCTGGGTTCAGTCTTGCTTCTTTAAGGTGATTTCCTGCAGCTTCCTCAGCAGCCATTCCATGTGCAGAATTCTTTCAGTGCTTGCCTGGGTGCCTGTTACACAGAGTTTCAAAAGCAGGAATCTTCTTGAAGGGGAGTGGGTGGTTCAAGTGGCTTTTTTTTCTGTCATGTCCTTGGCATTGCTATTACAAATCTCACTCAGATATGGTATCTGCCCCACAGCCCTGGAATTCAGCCTTATTCTCTCTTTTTGAAACTCTTCACTTCGTTCTGCCATGCTGATCACAGCCTTTACAAATCTAAGTAGGACTGAGCATTACCTTCACCTTGYAGCTTCTGTAGAAACCTTAGTCATGCATTAGTCATTGGCGGTCTCAGCCACTGCTGCTGCTTTTAAAATTGTGTTAAATTCCTGCTCTTCACTGAGTGAAGCACAGAACTAGCTCACCTGTTTATCTGCTTTGAGAATCTTCTCAAAGATTTTTTTTTGGGCTGGGGAAAGTCACCATTTCACTCACCACATGTGTCCCCATCATGGAACATTTCTGGCTCATGTGGCACAAAATCTGAACACTCTGTGTCTTTATGAACTCCCCACCAAAGCAGACTCAGTCCAGGGAGTTAAAGATCTGAAACACTGCCTTCCCAGAAAAGCAGCTCCTGAGCTCCTCTGCTTCCCAGTGCTGCCAAAGGAAAACCTGATTCTTGCTTATCATCAGGAGGAAATGAAGACCACAAAATGGGATGATGACAGTGGCACTGAGGATTTACTCCAAACCACAGAACAGAGCTCAAACAATATCATGGCTTGATGGAGATCCCAGACTTGTGTGGATCCTCCCATTCTTGTCTGATCTCACAATGGTTCTCACGACTCCAAAAATGAACTCTGCAATTCCCATCTGCCACCATTTCCAGCAACCAAAGACTGTGCAAAGATCAGCCTGCAGTGAGAATCAGTTTAACCCCACTTACTGTCAGTGCTAGCATGGAGATCACTTCTAATTTTGCACGTTAAGTAAAGCACTTAATTGTGCTGCTGCACCGGGTTTAGACATAAAAGGCAGAATTAATAACAGGTTTAAAGAAGAGGCTTAGAGCAGGAGTTCTGAATGCAGAAAAAAGGGTTCCTGTGAGTTAATGTCAGCCTGTAAATAGAAAGCATGGCTAATATTTGGTTGAAAGATAAGATTAGGAGTGTTTGCTATGATCTGAATGACCTACAGCTACGATAGATAGAAAATAAACATTCTGATGAAAAGAAGTGACAGAAACACCAAGGCTGACCCGTTGTGTAAAGTATGGTTCTCCTGAGYAAATATGGCTATCAGACTAGAAATRTSCATTTCTGTGCTTGTCCAAAGGATTCTCAGACAGTTCAGAGAGCCCAAACAGCCCCTTCAGGATGCATTTCATCCCCTACAGRGCAGAAATACCTGGGGCTGGCTCCAGCCCCAAACACTCAGCTGGGTGATATGGGATGGCCCCACAAACCTGGGGTTGAGTAAAGCAGTAGGATCGAGGTCAACACAGGCACTGGAGGAATTTATGGTACAGTAGGGCATAGAGAGCATGGATCTGCTGTTCCTTTCTGGGGAGAAAACAGCAACAAAACGCACCAAAAGGACCCCAAACAAGCAACAGAAACAAAGCAATAAAAACCATTGTGAACCTATTTACATCTTTAGGAACCTGAACACCTTTCCTAAATACCTGCTTAGAGCAAGCAGGAGTGTGGGTTGGCAGGGAAAGATTGGAGACTTTCAACTATAAAATGACTGTATTGTCCTAAAAGACTAAACCAAGGAGGCAGAAAGGTGAGTAAATGTTTTCTACATGACTGTTGCCATTTCATTAGAAACCCTATTAAACAAAAATTAAAGGTAGCCATAGGTACGAAACCATTTTTTTTCTTTTAATTTTAGTTTTAATGATCCAAGGCATTGTTTAAACAGCAAAACTATTATAGATTTACTTTGCTGATTTATTTCTGAGTACACCAGGACCCTGATCCTCCTGACAATGAACTCTACAGAAAGCAGCATTAGGCAAGYTCCTGTGAAACCAAAGTGTATTTCTGCTGCAACAGAGAAGAAAGAACTGGGACAATAATGAGCAACCAAATAGTAACACAGTTAAGGGTGCTGCTGCTTTGCAGGAGACAAGTGACTGTTCTGAACTCTGAAGTGCCAATGTAATGAATCACAAGAGCCCACTGAAATGAGAGCAAACATAGAAATTCTTCTGATTTCAGTATGTACAAATAGCAAAGCAATTGGGGGTTGTTAACCTCCACAGCTTGAGGACAATATGTTCATCATTATTGTATAGCACTTGGCTCTTCAGAGATTCTCTGTTGATTGGTTTTAGTATTCCATGGAAGCATAATGTATACCTGAGAGGATGCTCAAGAACAGACAATGCTCAGGAGCTCATAAAAAAATGGACAATTTTTTTTTTTTAAAGCAAACTGTTACAATACATTATTGCTGACAAAGCAGATTATGAAAACACACTAAAAATATTTTGGGTTTTGGTTTTGCATGGATTTCATAGCTCTTCCTTTTCTAAAGAACTTAATATTTGTACATTTTTCTCCTTGATCTGTGCTCCATTTTCATCTCTATATCCCCTAATTCCACAGCTACCCCTGAAGTGCACCTATTCCACCTTCTCTGCTCTGTTCTAAATCATAACAAGGACCACAATTGAGTMTTCTGTCAGACACCCAACTGCTATCAACCAAATTTGAGCCTCTCTCGTGTAGAATTCCCCCCTCAGCATTCCCCACATGAGGCACATCCAATGAGCTGAGGTACAAGATCAGGCCCTGGACAGAGCAAACAGAGAAAACATTTCTCCTGGAAAATGCTTTCTCAGCTTACAGAAAGTTTAGGGAAACAAAAACATTATAATCTGGGGATGGAAGTGTGAAATAGCCAAAAACACCTTTCTTTCTAGACCTGTTAATAATCATTGGAGAGACAGAAAACATAGAAAATACCTAAAATTCTTCAACAGGCAACACCCCAACATCCAAACAGCCACTTGTTYAGTTAGAGGAGAAAATACCATAAATTTTAAAAAGCATTTAKTTGAGGAAATSCCATYTTTCCCCATTTTSCAGCTGACACATGGCATTGCAGGTGTGTCACAGCACATTAGCTCAGTGATSTGATGTAATCCACCCAATCTGATGTGTCCAATGTGATACATCAGGTGGAATTTTTGGGAAGGTTCTTCTGAAAACAGCACCCACACAAGAGCTTCTTTTCCCCATCTTTGCCAATTAAAAGAGCCTTTCCAAAGGGTTGTATCGCTTGCAGATAATTGCTTTTTCACAGGTAATTAGCAAAATGCAATTAGTTTATGGGGAAAGTTTGCTTTTCAGCAACTCACACACAAAAAAAAATAAAAAAAGAGAAAACAGATGATCATAACTGACATATAGCTGTGTTACACAGGAGTAGGTGTTATTTACAGGGCTAGATTGTGCCACCATTAGGTTGATATTTTTTCTCTCCCACTGACAAGTGAGAATTGAGGGTTTGGAGTTCTGTGTTTACAGATTTTCATTCAGGGCCCCAAACTGGAGTTGTGTTCTGAGGGAAAATAACAGTAAATTCACCCATTCATCCAGAGATGCATCAAAATTCACCGAAAAATTAGGAAATATCCATCAACCTTATGAACTTTTTGTGGGGGAAAAGAGTAGCCCCACAAGCCCTGATTCTGAAACTCAGCCAATTATTGTGTATAACTGAAGCCTGAGAAAACAAAAGCAGTGTTAACAACCTACATAGAAGAAGAATGCTGCATCCTTGAAAAAAAGCATATTAAAATGTAGAATTGATAACGCAGGTATCAATGATTTTTTTTGCTTTTGTTAAATCCAGGCCCATGTCTGTGGCAGTGAAATCAGCCACTCCATGCACAGAGCACGGTGCAGTTATTTATTTCTCTAAAGAACAGAGTTCACCTGATATTCCACTTTGTGCTGGAAGGAACGATGGCACGGCCATCTGCCTTCTAATTAAGGAGATTATTGCATCTCAGAGAGCAGGAAAGCTCATCTGTATCTGTTCACCATCCCTCTCTCTGTGCCTGGGGAAGGGGAAAGGAATTCTTTTTGCTGTTCAGGGCTTTGCTTTAGCAGAAGTTCACTGCCACAGGATTCATTTATCTGCTCCAATATCAGGTAACAGCACCACCTTCTGCCAACAAGTTACCATCTCTTTAGTAAAATATTGGGTTCATTTTCTCTGTATGATTTCAGCAGATTTCTCAAATATTTCTGATTTACACAGCAAACTTTACACCAAAATCCTTAAGGCTATTTTGGAACACCTCAAGCTGTCCAGACGAGACATAGATGAAATTATTTAAATTCACTTACAAAACTMCAATAAAACTAAATGTTCYAAAGCTAAAAATGGTCTGMTTCAGCAAAACACTTAAATACATGCTTAACTGCACAATAATAAATAAATCCTCAAACAACCAATCCATTGGCAGCCAGCGAGGGCACGAGGAGCTGAGAAGATGCACCCAAAACCCAGAGAGGCTCCTCCATCTCCTGCAAGATATCCCCACCTCCTTTTCCAGGAAAATACTGCACTGGATGCACAGAGTGGGGTGTTTTAAGAACAAAAAATCTGCAAGGGAGGAAGCAACCTCCTACCTTAACTTTAGATGCATAAATAATATTTAACATGACCTAAGGCCTCCATCTATGTTCTCTTTGTATTTTACAGTGATCAGCTCCAGTGAAATGTTTAATTTTTAGACTGCCAGGTTTTAGAGGGGTGAATCTCACACAATTAGTTACTTTTAAGAGTCGCACCGTGATTTAAGGATGGGAAATCCTAATTCCTGTGGGAAGCACACCTAGCTGCCACTGGAGCCAAGGGATCTGAGAGATGGTGTCAGCAGACACAGATAATGAATAAAGCACTGATGAGCCAATCAATAAACCACTAATTAGGGTTGTTTGGCAGATTGGAGGTGTTTTGGTGCTTCACTTGTGGGGGTTTTTTTTCCTACTGATTTGAAAGAAGTTTGCTTATCTAAGTTTTAGACCCATTKAAATGGATCCCAGTTCTGTTCCAATCAATGAAAGTCTTGGTGAGACAGCTGTAATTTTATGTGCATGTGTTTCAGTAAATTAGAGGGTTTAGCCTTAAGGATTCACTTTAGTGTAATCCACTAAAAAGATAAGTAGAGCCAGATGTAGTGTCTTATAAACTGCTGGACAGTTGCAACTGGAATGACAGCCTTGAAAGCAACTTTATAGCACAGGCAGCAGATTTTCTGACTCAAAAAACCCAATATTTTACATAAATCGTTGTAAATATTTTATATTTACAACTCAAAAAGCAAGGGTACAAGTAGGTTTTTTTAAAAAAAAAAAAAAAGTGTGAGTAATTGGTAAAGGTTTTATCTTGTTCTGTTGGTGTATATCCATGGAGAAATACAAGCTGTATTACAAACCATTTAACTAAATTAAATTCTAGTTAGCATCTGGGATCCCATCAATAAGAGTCTATATTTCTGAGGAGCCACAGACTGGTGGCAGTAATAGACACATAAAGATTTTAATAGGTAAGTAAATTTGTTTTGCATTTCTCCTGCTACCAGAACACACTTTAGCAGAGTAATTAGTGGTTAGATATCTGACTATAATTAAGAAAATTCTCTAATCATTAAAAATTCTCAAGAAAGAACGTTCATCCCATCAGCAATGTTTACTTATTCTGAGGCACATTCACTCAGCACCAGAAATAGCTGTCACCTGGTTCCCTGCTCCACATAAATCTTTAATAAGATATTTTCATCACAATTAGAAAGYGCTTTTCAGGGTCACCATCAATTTGTGATCATTTCTTACATCCTTAGACACCCAGATTGAAAAAAAAAATAAAAGGAATAAAAATCAGTTTAGCTATAAATCCCCAAGAGCTGGGCTTTATCTGCTAGTCCCAACTCYTTATTTATAAATCCCCCAAGTCCTSGTGAGGGCTGTGCATAGAATAAGTGACTCCAATAAATCCTGAGAGATAAGCATCAGCACCCCAGCCTCAGCAGGATTTTTACATGTAGGATTTTCATGTTGGGATAACCCCAAATGTGACTGTCCCGTTCTCAGCCCCATTGCAGAGATGAACAATCCCATCCCAGGGCTGAGCTCAGCGAGGAGTTGGGCACAAGGACAGGGGTTTGTCCATCCTGGGGGGATGAGGCGAGCTGGAGCCACGGCTGGAGATGGGCAGAAAACCCAAAACACACATCCAAAACTGAACCCAAAACCCACAGCTGGAGATGGGCAGCACACCCAAAATCCATACCCAAAACCCACACCCAAAACTCACAGCTGGAGCTGCACAGGACACCCAAAACCCATACCCAAAACCCATGGCTGGAACTGGGCAGGACACCCAAAACTGAACCCAAAACTCACAGCTGGAGCTGGGCAGGACACCCAAAACTGAACCCAAAACCCACAGCTGGAGCTGGGCAGAACACCCAAAACCCACACCCAAAACTCACAGCTGGAGCTGGGCAGAATATCAAAATATATAGCTGGAACTGGGCAGGACACCCAAAACCCACACCCAAAACCCACGGCTGGAGCTGGGCAGAACACCCAAAACGAACCCACAACTCCCAACATCCAACCTACCACCATATTCATGCAAACCCATTTATTTCTAACTGAGTTTGCCACTTCTGAACACTCTGGGGACCAAATTCCCATTGAAGTCGGTGGAATTTAAACACCAACGTGGACTGATGGCTTTGCAATTGTGTTTTGGAAACCACCAAGCGAAATAAATTTGGTGGTGTGTGACATTTCCAGCTTTCTCATCACCAGTAGGTCTGAATCTTCCCAAATGCTAACTTGCCAAGTTCAACAAGGAACCTCTAAAAAATATTAGGCCTATTGCTTTCTGATGATAAATAATAACCAGCAATAAAGATTTTTCAGGGTGGAAGAAAGGATTGCAAAGTCACTGCAAAGATACAGAGCAAAGCTGATTCCTCTCCCTCGGAATCAGCATCAGAGAGCAGGTGATGGGGACAAACTGGAGACAAGAGGAAAATTAAAACCCAAATTACAGTGCTGAATCTACGAGAGATTAATTTTGTCAATAAGGCATGGAGCTGTAATTTGGAACACCCTGGAAAGCAGAGATTTCAACTGAAAAATCCACACCTTTCTGCTCRTAGCCAGATGGTGAGAGCTACAGGATTTCACGTTTTTGGCTGTCAGAAAACAGAGCTGATGGTATGGGATTTGTTTCATACCAACAATGAAGAAGTCAAACAGCAGAGACTAAACACAAAGCTGGGCTCAACAGCAGCTCTGGTCTAGAACAAGGTGCATTCTTCCCTCACAGACATCAAGCAAACTCCTGAATGGAAAAACTACAGCAGTTCCACATTTGCTGAAATGCTTCTCTCACCCCTCCTCTTTAATTTCTGTATTTTTATTTTTTTTYCCTRAATCRGCAATAAAMTTACATCCTTATTGCCCTCTCATTGATTTCTTCCTCAGAGGCAAATAACAGCCTTTCTGAGAAATAAATAAATAACCCAATAAAATAAAGCTGGGAGGCAATCTGCATGTAAATCAGCATTAGTCATTGACATTTGAGACTTGAAAATAAGCCATCCCAGTCCCAGCTGTCCCCACAAAAGCTGCTCTCCTTTGTAAGACACAGAACACTGCAAGCAAACGGAACCAAGGATGAATATAGATAAGATGTCATCCCTCTTCTCTTGAAGTTTTTGCTAAAAACTCTTTTGTTCAGAGCACTGAGGAATACTTTTACCTACTGCTGCTGGTGATGGGAGTTTTGTCGTTGGTACTTTCTTTCCAAGGATTCAGTTCCTTCCAATTCTCCCTGAGTTTTTTGCTCACAGTTGTAGCTGTTKAAACTGGGGACTACATCCATTATTCCATTCTCTGCACTATGCWCACCTGTAATAAAAGCTTTCAAGATACACCAGCTTTTCTTATTTTTCTAAATAATTTTTTCACTGTCTGTATTCTAGCAAGATTCAGACAACATTGSTTTTAGTAAAAATCAAGAGGTTTGTGTTTGCAATGCAAACATTCCTGGAGACTGCTCATGGTTCTGAACATTGTGAGTAGCACTAGAAATATTTTATTTGGCCAAGTCAAATTACTCAGCTCTAGCTTTTAGCAGCATTTTTATGAAAATACAAAACTCCAGGTATAGTTCTGAGCTGCTCTGACCTCTCTCACCTGCTGCTGCAAGGAAAGGGAGGGAATTACCCAAAGCAGGGCAGGATTTCTACTCCTGCCAAAGCCCTAAAATATTCAGCCAGCTGCTGTCCCAAAAGACTGTATGAAGAGCACCTTTCCCTTCATTATCCCTTTATTACAATCACAGAAATCACGCAGCCTCTGCCCCAAAAACCATTTCACTCCAGCGTGCCAGAAATTAAACAAAGCTAAAAGTGCAAAATGCAGTTTATAATTCCATTTTAAAGGGAGATCCCTTCTCCAGTAGATACGGCTCTGATTCCACTACAAGTGTTTGTGGAGTGAAATATTTATTTCAAGTGCTATCCTGGTTTCATGTGGAATCTTTCCCCTTTCGGTGCCTCCTTTTTGTCAGGGGAACTGAAGAATTTGGGTGGCTTTCCATGCAAAGAAAGGTCAGAAATGAGGGCCTGACTGACATGGGGCAGGGACAGCTTCCAGGGGACTCTTTCTAGACCCAAACTAAACTGTTTTTACTTAAGTTTTTCAGGTTGTTTTGGGGTGGTTTTTTAATTAAAAATGAAAAAAAAAAAAAAAAGCCATAAAAAGTAAATCCCGACTCGAGTGCTTTCATTTTAATTATGGATAAAATACCTCCAAATTCCCCAAGCTCTAATTATGTGCATAAGTTTCAGCATAATGCCAGCTTGGTGTTGCTKAACGGAGCAATGAGGTTATGGAAGAATGAAAATATTGATTTTCTTTGTCACAGACAAGGAGGGCTCAGCTTTTGGGTCCTTGCAGTTGTATTAKCAGCTTAACCAAGTCTCATTAGCTTCATTCATTGTGAAGTTTAAATACAAATACAAGAAAAGTCTGATCAACAACCAAAGGCTTAGAAACACTTGGCTGTTTTAATTTCCCCCACCTTTTTTCCTTTGCTTGTTCACACACAGGCAACCAGAATCCAAGTTTTTTGACCCCCTAAAAGGTAATACACTCTGACAAGCCTTGAAAATTCAAAAATCCACCCTTATAAAAAGTATTTGAAATGTCATGGAGCTGGTAGTGAGAAAGCTGCTGGAAGGTGGTGCCCCAAGCCCAGCTCAGATGAGCTGGTGACTGCTCAGGACACCAATGAATGTCACATTCTCAATGTTTTTGTCACCATCAGAAGATATCTGGATTAATTAATTAGTTAATGATGCCCTTTACTTTGTTGGCCCAGCAGGTGTTTGGGTTGCACTGATGGAATTTACTGGGTTTTGTTACAAAAGACAATTTCKACACTTCTTTTCCCAAATCCTCCTGGCACTGTGTACCCTATAATGCTTTCTCTAGCAAAACCTCTACATCAAAAAGTCAGTTACTGCRGCACATGAAGCATTAATACTTCAACATGCCAAATAAATCACAGAACAGCATAGAGTATCCTGAAAAAAATGTGCCATTCTTCCTGTTTTTTCTGCAATTGTAGCTATACTGTCATGTCCAATCAGTTCATCAACTCCAGTGCACGCAAAGAGAAACCCAACAAAGAAAATTCTCAAGTGGAGAGAAAAAGAGAAATGGAACTGCGATGAGTAAGGAGGAGCACCAGGGTTACAGAGAGCCCTTCTCTTCTCAAAGATTTCTACACAAAATCTGTGCATGATCCCTGCCCTACCTAAAGTAATCTATATTGCTTGTCAACCAATTTTCACATTTTAAATGTTGAAAGCACAGMTCTGCCAACATTTCCATGACGCTTCGCTCCTTCTTTTTCAGTTTTATTCATGAGCAGTTCCCACCAGTCACCATTTTTTAAAAGAGGATTTTACAGCACAGCATTGTTAATTTTAGCACCTATGTGTTATGCTGCTATGTCTGATATAACCAGTGCTGCTGGGAAAAATGGAGAAAAACCAGACAAAAAAAAAGTAGCTTTTAAGACAAACTAAGCAAATTTGTTCTGGGTTCTTTGRCTACAGGCGCTCTTTTTAGCTCCTGTGTGAAACAATCTAAGCAAATAATGTGRTATTTTACCAATCACACAGACTACCAGCAAGGATTCTGCCTTCTGTCAAAAGATACCACTATGGTGGAAATTGTTTCACCTGTCTCCCAAATCAAAAACCACCCAAAAGCCTATAATCCTTTACATTTTGCACTACTCAGAGAGATGYTCATCAACAATCACAAATCCATGACGTTGTCATAAGGAACCCTGAGGGAATCTTTTAACAAAATCTCACTGGTGCTAGCAACTGATAAATTRCCATATGTTGAATAATTCCCTCTCCATTTCCCCCTGGGGCATTTCTAAACTAGCCATACCTGGCTTGTGTAATTGCCTGATAATTATAGATTAATGGTTCTCCAATCTGTAGGTGCTGCTCTGGATTCTGCTGTAACATCAGCAGTAAGATCCCAGTTAAATGGCCAAGTTCTGGCATTTTGCAATGRCAACAGTTTGGTATTAAGGGTTGAAATTATTCAGAAATATCCAGGATTCAGGACAGAAATAAACTCAGGATGGTCCTTGAGCCTCGGGCTGGGAGGTTTGAGTCAGGCTCACAGTGGGATGGATGTCCCTGACACATCCCAGAGCCTGGGAAATGCATTTCACCAGCCCTGAGCAGTGAAATGCTGCAAAAGAGACTTGGTTTTGGGCTGATTCTCTTTGCCTYGCTTTGCTGTTGGTTTTGCTGCTGTTTTTAACCCACAAGTACAGCAGAACTGCCTGATTTGATGTGAAGGAATGCAAAATTCAGGCAATTCAAAATTCCAAATGAACCTCACTTCCGTTTGTGGTCATGTGTATTACTCACATGCTGCTTGATTTTTTWAATTTCTGTTTCAAACCCAAGACAAAAGGCTCTCATTTCAGCACCTTGTTCACTTGCCTTTTCAGCCATCTGGGTGTTGCATTTTGCAGGGTCCCAATTTAGCTGTCCTTTATTCTCACTAAACGAAGCCACTAACAAGGGAATGACATCAGCACCGATTTCTGGTGCTAAAAAGAAAAGCAGCAAGAACAAATCATAACTTGCACTGAATAATTTCCAAATGCTTCCAGCTCTCTCCACTCAGTGGTGTGCATGAAATCCCGTCTTCCCTTGTGAACTACTGTGGGACTTTGTACATGAAAAATCAAAAAACACTTCTGCAGCTGTCAAATGCAAACTTCAGTGATAGCTCTGAGCTGTGTGAATCAAACAGAACCTCCCTGGCTCAGTTTGGATTGTCTGTATCCACAAATTTAACTTTCCCTGATGCTGCTGACAGAACTTTGTCTTTTGAGGCTTCACRTGGATGCCTCCAATGTGTGGATGCAGTCCATGAGCTGTGCCACTCCAAAACAGAACCTTTTCAATTAACAAAGATGGTTTTTTGGAGGAACAAGTCACTTCTGCTGTTTATTCTCTGTCCCAGGTGAGCTCCCAGTACAAAACCAACACCTTCCACCTGCCTAAGGAAGGTGCTCTTTGTCTGGCTGAGGCAGCAGCTGAGGCTGCAGCACAGTTGCTTATCCTGCACTAATGAGCAAAAAAAAATGAAGAAAAAAAAAAAAGAACCAGGCTTCTGAATGGAAGGTGAGTCAAGAAAAGGACATGCAGAAGGGTGAACACAGCTCCCACAACAGCAATCCCCTGCCAAGCCCCAGAAGGAGAGAAACAGCTGCAAGCAAAGCCCAACAAGGAGCCAGGCTTTGATGAAGCGTCTGTTGGAGACTTTTTTTTTTTTAATCCATTTCAGAACTTGTCATCTGGGTTATGAAGCTGAAACTGAAGGGAACCTTTTGGGTTTTTTTCTAATAGTAACAGCTGCTCTTGCTAGCAAACACCTGCACTGCCCAGAGATTTCTGGTTACCTCTGCGGCTGCTGCTACCAGAAGCAGGAGCAAATAGTTTGGTAAAGTTCCAGAAGGTATTAATTAATTTAATTTAGAAAAAAATAAGGACCAGCACTCTGGCTGAGAAATATTTGAGCTTTTGCCTCTTTTCTTTTTGCTGCTTTCTGGCTTGGAAATATTTGAGCCTTTCCCTATTTTCTTTCTGCTGCTTTTTCTCTGCCTGTGGCTGATCAGGCCAGTCCCAGTGCACTCTGATGATCACTTCCACACACAGTGTGCATCATTTTCACATACACTGAAAATCCCTTTGCCACAACTTCTGACATTTGCTCCTCCATCCCTCCACGGATCTCCCACAGCGATTTACACATTTCCATCCAACACTGTGCTGATCTCATCYCCCTGCAGGTGCCACTTTCCTTCCTCTCCTGGAGAAGGTGCTCACCTGGCAGGATAAGAGTGGTACCAGATGGACAGGATGGCTGGGGACAGATGTCCTGTCCACATGGAACCATCTCCTCTGCCTCACTGTGTCCCTGTGGCACTGCCTGGGGAATTTCTGTGCTTTGCTGGCAGCTCTGAGAGCTGAACCACAGTGAAATAGAACCCAGAGCAAGGCAGGGGAAGTGCAGGGAGATGGGATGGGGGTAGAAATGATCTTCTGCTGACAGATGATGTGATACCTAAACTACGCCACTGAAGAGTGGAACAACAAGATTTTGCATCGCTTTGTTTTAATTCCAAAAATTTTTAATACTGTGAGTAAATGAGGAAACACTGACCTCTGTGATCCAAAGGTCTTTTCTGCAAGAAAACCAAAATGGAAACTGCCATAGAACAGTTAGTGGGTTTAACAGGTTAGAGGAGAGAGGTCAGATTACTTTAAAWGGGTCATGACCCTGTCCAAATGCTGCCAGAACCATCCCAGCCCCAGCATACACCTGCCCAAGCAGTTTTGGTTTCTGCACTGTTCACTTTTACACACAATGATGTAGGTGCCAGCTGTGCCAGCACTGCTGCCTCTGATCTGTGGTGTTTTTTATTRTATTTACAGTACAACACACATCGATTCTTCACTCTTTCAGCTGGGCTCCTTCAGCAGGGTCTGATTTGGGGCAGTTAGAAATGGGAGAATTCCTGTCTATCTTCAACAGGAAACAGCACTGGAGGGGAAGAGCTCATACTGAGTGTGTGAATTCCTCCCCTAGAGAAGAAAAAACACCGTGTTTTCCAAATCAGATGAGTACAAGGACAGAGAGCCCCTGAAATCCTCAGACTCCAATCAACTAGAGTGAATTTACCCTTGTTTGCTAAAAGCATCTGTTTAATTATCATCGCACAGCTCATCCTGATAGGTGGATGATGGAGYTTGTTCTGAGCCCTTCCAAAATTCAGTTTGAAACATGATGGCAGAAAATCCACTGAGTTTGGAATACCTGCCACGTACTGGTGGTGTGCTCTTCCAGTCCTTTCAATCTGGTTTGCAACATTTCTGGAAGAGGTTTTTATTCAGACAATACCCATTACTGCTGACACAGACCCAGAAAGGGAAGGAGATTATTTTGTATAAGCCTGAACATGAACAGCATTGGTTAGTRAGAGCAGTGCTGGCAACAGTTCAGATACAGGGAAAAAAAAGTGCTGCTAATATCCACTGGACATAAATTACCAGTTTAAAACTAGCACCAGTTCATAGATTTAAATGGATTTTTAATGGACTCCAGCCTCACGATTAAAGCAATAAGAGGATATGATTCCTCTATCCCCCATGGCATCGTAAGGGCTTCATTGACATGTGCCTTAGTGATTTATGGTTGACTGCCTTAATCAGAGCTCTGAGCACTGAGGGAAAATGCCCAGGCAGCAGCAGCAGAAGGCAGATGATGCAGAAGCACTGGCTGGTTTGGCTTTGTGAGCAGATTCCCAGTACCAGCCTGGCTGTGCTCACCCTGACCCTGCTCCAGAGGCTGCAAGGTCATTGGGTCAGATGCTTGTGAGTGTATCACCACTGAGATTTCAATCCTCTTGTAAGCTGCCTTTTCTTTGGATTTTTGTTTGCTCTGTACACGTGAGTATTGTAACCTTTAGCACTTTTCTAATGATGTGCTGGATCAGAAGGGCAAAGAGGGCAGATCACGGACACCCTGGGCTCTGGTCACTCAGACTGTGCAGGGGGCAAATGGCACAAGGGACAGCACTGACAAAAACCCAACAGCCTCACTCTCTCTCTCAGGTATTTCCCTACCTGCTCTCTACAATAAATTTCCTACATTGCATTTTCTGCAATGGGGTTGAGAAAGAGAAAACAATATCAGCAGTGTAAGGGGTTACAGGGAGGCAGGAGGTGTCAAAGGGGGGATGCTGTATAATGTTTAATGTGTAATGTTTAATGTGTAATGTTTAATGTGCAATGTAATCCCCTACAAACCACACAGAGCTGGTTTATACCCACACACAGTGTGCTGAAAGAGGAGCCACTGCTGGGGGCAATTCCTGTATTTTACTCACTCATTCCATTMAATGGTTACATGGAAATACTGCAAATGTCGTTTTCCAGGAGTTTATCCTTGCTTTTGATGTTACAACCGTTCTAGCACAATCATTTTGAAGCGCTGTGATTTCTTTCAAAAATCAAAATGATTCCCACAGCGAATCTTTTTTTTTTTTTTTTGCCCTCCAGAGGCAGCGTGTCTTATCAGAGCTTTGTCCCTCATTGGGAAGTCAAACTGTATCTGAGATGTCAACTCCTGTCACACTTATCTATGATTTCATGCATGTAGCAACACAGGATTTGAGCTCCCAAGCTTTGCCACTGCCCCTATCTTTTTAGGTTGTGACTATGGTAACTGTTCCATAAGTTGCTTCCTAATAACCATAAAATGAAGCAGATAGTACAGGAGATATCTCTCATTAATACCCTGTAATTGATTCCATAATCACACTGCAAATTAGTCTGGAACAATCAGGAGTGCTACCATTTGCACTTAGGTGAAAATTTATAAAGCAAAGGAAGTTAAGTCAAAATAAAGTATAAAGTTATTTCAAAAAGTTTAGTATCATGAAGACAGAAGTGATGAGGGTGAAAAGCTCCAGTTTCATCAGAAATCTCTTGACTGGCTGTGTCAGAGCAGACCATTTTTTTTTTTCTTTCACACAAAAACTGCTGGGACTAGGGATTCACACTTTGTGATGAAAGGTAAGATTTTATTTTTCCTTTTTTTAAAATTTCTAAGTAGGCCAAGCTCTGACATGGTACCAACCACCACTGTGGCCTCACACTAAACAGAAACACTAATCAGTCTGATGAAAACTTGACCAAAAGAATTCAGTATTTTGCTAACAGACCATGGAAATTAAAGCTCAGCTTTATAAACTTACTCCAAGTGGGCAAAACTTGATTTGTATAAAAAAGAATCACGAGGCAATTGCCACCAACCAAGTGCCAGGACATTTTGAGGTGCTGCAGCTCTGAAGTGCCAGCAGACAGAGCAGGGTCCTGACATCCCATTGCAAACTCTGCTTTCATTCAGAAAATATCTACAAAAGCACAAGCCCCCACACAGCCACACTTTTCCTGACTTTAAATGGTGTGTTATTTATTGTCTGTGCTGCTTAGATTTGCTTAATGTGTCTTTTTTTAGCTAAAAAGTTGTATCCAGGCACCCAGAGAGTTGGCTTTGCAATGACTCTCAGGCTCCTGGAACTGCTCAAGGAGCTGAAGGATTTCCTTGTAACCAATAACCTGATATCCTCATCTTCCCCAAGGGATATCATCTTAAAATTAGCTTGCTTTCTTTTATCTCAGACATAAAGTATACAGCAAACCATACCCTGACTTGAATTTCAGGGCTTTGGATGTTTTACTGCAGTGGTAAAAACCTGCTCTAAACCATGGAGGTGTCTGGAGAAAGTGGACTGCCCACTCCCTGTCAACTTCCCTCCTCTGAGAGAAATACAAATTAAAACACTGTGATCTTCCAGAGCCTTCCAAGGTCCCTGTCATTAGCAATTAGCAGGACTGCTGAGAAATACCCAGAGCACTAAATTTAAACTCACAATGCATCAGCAAGGACCTACAAAAGACAAGAACTGAGTGGCCAAGCAGGAGCTCAGCCCTGCAAAATCCTTACTCACATCCCATTTCTGAACATTCATTTTTTGCTGCGTGAATCAGAGCACAACAGCTGGTTCCAGCTCAAGGAGTTTTGCCCAAGCATTATAAAACCCAACATTTTCCCTTTTTCAACCCTACAACAGCCTAAATCCAACCTTCAGCATTACTGAGAACTTCAGCACTGAATTCTCCTCATTGTACCAGCTCAGCAATGTCCTGTGCTGCTGCCAGGAGCTGTGCAGCTCAGACAGACAGACAGACACAGAGCTGACCAGATCTGCTCTCACAATTCTCAATATTGATTATGCCAGATTTATCCTGCAAAAGCATTAATTTAGGAATCCTTTCCTCCCTTTCCACAGAATTGAGCAATGAAAAACCCCAGAGAGGTCAAAGCAGAGTAAGGCGCAAATTCTTGAGTGTGATTTGAACACTTTTTAGGGACCAGGCAAATGGAAAAGGCATCTGGAACTGAAAGGGGATGAGATGGCATCTGCTGAGGGACAGGAGCACTTCAAATATAACAAACCTAAATAGAGAATGGATCAATTTGCAATCTTTGAGTACAAACAGGAGTAGTAAATGGACACACCAGTGTCACAGTGTGGTTTCACTCATCACAAACCAAGGCCCCAGGCAAGAGCTGGAGGATTTCCCAAAAACAGACTCACAGAAACCCAGTAGGACCATAGAATTAAGTAAATAGATTTCAGAGGAATATAATAGGGCTGTTTTCCAGAAAAACAACACTTTGTGAATATGAAGCATGTTTGGCACCCAGTAAGAGCCTTGAGGGGGTTTCTGAAATACAGGGGCTCAATGTGCTGAGCACAGCTTTGCTGCCTGACCCAGACACTGCACAAACTCCCATTCAGCTGCAAATGACTCAATACTTCATAGCACTTTTGACTCAAATATATTCATGGAGGCAAAAAGTAAATTAATGGTCAGGAGCATTTTTCCACTGTGTAAGTGAAACTGCATTTGTGAGGAATCTCATTTTACTGACTCTCAGGTATAAGAGCAGCTCCTCAAGCTGCTGCTGTGGCTCTGACACTACAAGGTTTCATGAATTTCTAAGCCACAAAATTTGAGGTCCCAGATTCTGGGATAGTCTCTTGAGCCTCTTGAAGAAAATCAGTCCATCTTTCAAGAGTAAAATGAAAATAGTATTCTTTTGCCTATTTTTACTACAGATGTTTTGTGTTACTCAAAAAAAATATGAGTCACAAGTTATTCAGCTCCTGGTACAGCAGCAATAATATCAGATCTAAATTTATTAATCACAAAAAAAATCCCTCAGCACTCCCCAAGTATTCCAGCAGAGTATAGAACTATCTAGGAGTGCAGCAGGGACAGTAATTAAAAGAAGAAAATGAAACATGAATTTCAAAAGCCAATTTAAATGCAAACTCTTCCAAAGTGGTGCACAGAAGCATCCTACAAGGGTCTGGGAGGTTGGCAAAGCTGATTAGGAAATGCAGGCAACTGCACTGCCATGACCAGAGCATCTCATCTGCTGGGGAAATGCAAAACCATCTGGAGTGACAAGATGCAGAGAGGAAAGGTCCCCCAGGCCACTGCCAAGTGTCTATAAAGTGCTATRAAAATGATAAAACAGAATATGAATCATTTAAGAGCAAAACTATATTAAGMAATGAATAAGCATCCGGTTGTGTTTAAAGGGAGGGGATGAGATTAACGTGGGGAATGATTTAGTGCTGGTCAGCTTAGACTGAGAAGTGGTTTGGTTTTTTCTACCTTTTCCATACAACCTCTGAAGGGCAGAAAAGCACAAATTCAGGCTATTTTCTAACTCTGTCCTCAGCTGTTTATTGAGACACAACATTCCAGCCAAGTCAGTAAGATCCTTACAGCCCCAGAGCCCAGGCCTGGGATGTTGGGAACTGGGGAAAGGACAGGCAGGAGCAGGGCAGTGTGACAAACAGGAAAAAAAAACCATTCTCTCTCCTTTCTTCATATCATGGGCTGCAGAGATTTGATTTCTCCTCCTGGTAACCCTGACCTGAGCAATGTCACAGAGGAATCACTGACTGTGGGTTCAGCACAGAGAATTACAGGGTTTGCTCTTGGTGCACGTGGAAAATGCAGTTGGTGGAAGGAAATGTGGCAGGAGTTGTGTTCACAGAGAGTCTGTCTGACCATCCCTCGTGTTCCTCACACAGCAGCCTCAGGCTCTGTCTGACACACAAACCTTCTGTGGGCTCACTATTTGTGCTGATCACTCAATGACAGCAAGCTCCAAACAAAAGATTTTCAGTCCTTGAAAAACCAGCACCATCCATTTACCAGTGGCGATGATGGCAACATCAGTATTTCATTTTCTGGGATTTTTAATTTTTTTTTTTTTTTTTTTTTTTTTTTTTTTTTTTTTTTTTTTTTTTTTTTTTTTTTTTTTTTTTTTTTTTTTTTTACTTTGGCATGAGTTCTGTCAGTACGTTGAGGGACAGTTTTCAGCTTTTTAAGCTCATAAGAACATATTTATCTTTGTACATCATTGCTAAAATGTTCATTTGGAGTTTTTTAGAAGCGCTCCTATGACAGAAATTGAAACAATCAAAGCATTTAATCCCTTGGGCTTTTTTAACAAAAAGAAATGTCATCAAAATTGATTTTCCAAATTTTGGGGAAAATGGTTTTGTAATTGAAAAAGTCTTTTTGACAAAATTATTCCGAACCAAACTTCTCTTTTTCCAGTGCTCTCTCTCACAAGGAACAGAAAAGTTTATAAACAATAACAAAGCATAAACAAATACTCAGAGGACTCTTTCACAACTGTAGTTTTTGAAAGTATTTTCCCAGCTCTCATTCTGGATTTTTAACACATGTGAATCCATGGCCCTTCCCAGCTGAGAACAGACTCTGGCTCAGCAGRAAAACAGGCTACAGAGACTTTTCTGTCCAGTGAATTCAAGTCCTGAAGGAAGTGGATAAAGAAGTTATCACCATTAATCAGAACAGCTTTCCTTGTGCTCATGGGAGTCTCGTGTGATATTTCAGAATAATTACGACATGAAACACCCAAAATGTGTTCCCAAAACAGAAGTATTTAAACAGTTCTTCAAACTCAGATTGAATTTGGCAACAACACAGAAGTCACTGCTTTCTCTGCTCTTTGAGCCCCAGTTTCAGCCTCCCCACAAATCACTGGGACTCAGAGTAGTGAGGAAATAAAAGAGTTTTCTCCCTTTCTACAACACATATTTTCTTTTTTGCCTTTTTTCAACAGGTCAGTTCTCATCTCCTGTTACCAATGTTGCAGAGCCATTGAGCCCCACTGGCAGCTGCAGCCCAAAGCACCAAAAATGAGGATTCAGTGGAYACAGGAGCCCTCATTTCTCAGGGGAGGATTCCAAGATCTCCCTTTCTTTTTTTAGCATTTCTAGCAGTGAAAGTAAGAACATAATTCGGTAAAATGTTTCCAGTTACAAAGGATTTGAGATAATAACTCAGCCCTAAGGCTCTTGGTCAAACAAACATTGTTAACCTGCCTTTACACATGGGAAAAGTGAGCTGCAGAGCAGATGATTCACCTCCTTTTAGTGAGAAATCCCAAATCCTGTCTGGTTTTCTATAACCTTCCCTAGAAACAGAGATGTGAAAGGGAATATTTTAAGGACACTTTATGTAGACTCCAAACTACATGATAAGCATTTAGGGAGGCAGACAGGCTTATCTTTTCAAAAAGCCACTTCTTAACAAATTGACTTTTTGGGCTCATTTTGACCTTTCATCTCACAATCACAGAAACGATATCTCAGGAGCTGAAGTTACCTGGAGAGCTGGGTAAAAATGCTCTCCATTTGACTTTTGTAAGCTTTGGTCCTTTAAAATTCAAGCAAAGTAAAAATTTTATCGAAAGCATTTTGATTTTCTTTTCAAGGCTGGTACAGGAACATGCAGTTAGACCATGCTCCAAGTTCTGCTTCACTCCTGACAAAAAAGCTGCTGCAGCAAGAAGCTGACTCATCTGGTCCCAAATCTAGGAATGGAGGGGAAATACTAAAAAAAAAAATCAGAAAAGCAGGTCAGGAGGGATTCCTGAATTTTTTCTTTCTCTTCCTGCAGGGAATCTAAGAAACCWGCACTGAAAAACACCTTGTCTAGGATTGTATCAACTCAGCAAAACTGCCCGAGACCACAGAACTTTTCTGCTGATTACTCTGTAAAAGCGTCACTTCTGAGCTCCCAAAGGTAATCAGTAAACAGAATAGTGATTTTTAAATATATTTTTCTGCTTGGCTGCTGAACCACATGCACACTYTCTGTTAAAGTCCTCCTGGAGTCTCACAGGAGAACATTTTTAGACTCTTCCCCAAGTGGCTGCTGTTCACGCTCAGAGCTTGGGGCAGCCTGGTGAAAAACATCCACCTGCTCCTCAGCAATTCCTGGAGAACTCTTCTGTTCCCCTTCACCAGTCAATATTCTCATCTTTAGCTCAGGTGAGTGAGCAATCAGTTACAGAGATGTACAAATTTATGAGAGTTGAAGATCTTGTTCCCACTTTTTCATACATTCGTTGAGATTTTGGGATAGCACCTCTTATTGTTTTAAACTCAAGTTCAAATTAGAGCTGATCATCAATAGAAGCTACAACCTCTCACACAATACTCTCTTCCTTAAAGTGATGGGTTCCTCTCTAAAAACAGAAATTCCTTTCTATATCACTTAGACAGCATTTTTCACAGTGATGAAACWCTGGAATATAGAGTTGAAAAAAGTGCTGTGCAGTGAGATAATAGGCAAACTGCAATTCTGGACACCTGAATCTCTCAAACACGAGCAAGACAACGCATTTACAGATAAATTAATAATGTAACAGGCATTAGTCAATGAATGGGAATCATGAAATATTTATTTTATGCTGCTGCAAGTGCTAGCAACCAACTGAAATTATATCTCCAAAACACAGGTGACATCAGAACAGTATTGGTCAAACAGAAGCCACATTTTAGCATTTGATTGCTTGGCCTTGAGGTCACAGAACACAAAGAATACCTTTCATTACCAATTAAAGGTACAAAAGTTCTGTTTCTCATTTAATGGTTGTGTTTTCTGAACTGGGGCTGTTACCAGTTCTGGGAATAGCCTGGAGATGCTGCAATGCTTTGGAGACAAGTCAGAAACTACTAAAAAATGGCATTATTTCAGAACAGTCTCTCCTGATGGGAGATTGATCTGTGATAAAAAACCCAAAATGCAGGCAGGGTGTGTATTTCCACCTGAGCTTTGGACACACAGCATGGAATTCAGGTTAACACTTGCACAGCAAGAATACAAATCCCTAAAGGGAGATTCTGAAAGAGCTGGCTGCTTTCTRCTCAACAGTGCATCAACAAAAAGCATTCACCATAAAACTCCCATGATCTGCCTGGAGCATCCCATCCTCTGCTTTCAACACCCAGGAGATCTGTCAACAGCTTCTGTCAGGTACCTGCCATGCAGAATATGATGGAAACGATGGAAATCTTGTAAAAGTTCGTTACAGCCATGCCCTACATTTGAGGGGAATCTTAAACYTGTAGTCAAACGTGAATTTTGGGAGATTAAAGTCCACTTGGCAAAYGCACGTTGATACAATTCACCTCTGGGAAGCGTTTCTAAGGGAAATGCTTGTATCCATCTTCACCTCAGAAATATTCCCATCCATCTGAGTGACAGTAATCTGACTGCACCTCTGAGATTCAGACCCTCTGCGAGGAATGATTCATGGAGCACTTTGCTCTTCTCACTGAATTTCTTCAGCAATAGAGGAGCATGCCTTGCCTATCTSCAAACTGAAATACTGAAGAACCACTATTTTGAATTTTCACAAGCATTTCCACTCAGTCAGAGTTGTAAAAAGTGGTCTAAGTGCCCAGAAAGGGCTGCTCTCACCTCTACATAAAACCCACTCACTCAGAGTATGCTATAAAACCAGAAATTTGAGATAAATGAAGGAAAAKAGGAAGAAAAATCTCGGTGGGATTCCTGTCCTTAAGGCAGAAAGTTCACCCACGCCTATTTTCCATGCAGAACAGGTCACACTGGGCTTCCTCCACCCTTTGGTGCCTGTGATGAGCAGCAGACCATGGCATGTGTGAGTTCTTTACACAGATTATTACACACAGCTCAGTCAAATATGCAAAAACCTTGCAGCTCACTAAGGAGGGCCATAATTTTGCTCCAAGGAAGTCAGGAAGAGGCATGGGAGGTGTTGGTTTGGTGTAACAAAGGTCCAGCACCTGGTGAAGAATGCAGCATTACCCAGGAACCTGATTATTGGTGATTTTTCATCTTGAGGCACTCAGCTTTGAACACCTTTGATTGAACACCAAAATAACAAGTGAATGATCTGTGAATTGGCTGAATCTACCCAGAGCCTTTCACACTGCTGGCTCTCACTGTCACCCATTTGAGGGCAAGTCCCCAGTCGTTTATCAAAGATCTGAATGCATTTTTAAATTACAACTCACACTGGGTCACACACARATGAATTTGTGTGCTCTTCCCATTTCCCAGAGACCTGAAGAGCTACACACGAGCAGTGTCCTCCCCATCCCCGGGATCCAAGCCAAATTCTCTTATTGAAAACTATTTTCATAACATTTGGCTTTCAAAGCCCCAGCAGACAGCAGAGAATGAAATTGCCTGATGACCTCTCCTGCTGACAGCCCCTGTTGCTCATCTCAACCYCTTCTGATAGAACACAGCACATTCTTTTAAATATTTTATCCACTCAGTGATYGTGGGTGAAGGAGAGGACTAACAAGAAATGACAAGTGAAATAACTACATTTCTGGACCTGACAACACTCTTTTATTTTTAATTCTACCAGGGTTGGGGATAGAGATTAAAGTACAACTTTGACAAGAGATTAAATAAGGGAGTTTAGGAGTGAAATTACATTACACCCAAGCTGATCTGCAAGTTCATTTGGAAACAGAAGGAAGTAAAAGAAAACAGACCAAGAAATCTGGTGTTTCCTTGCTTTGCCCCAAATGGTTTTTGTTTTTTTTTTTCTGTGTGGATTTTCTCTTGTAAAATTGCACTCATTTCTCCACAGTGAAACCTGATCCAACCACATAGAAGCAGACTATAATGATGATAAGACAAGGTGTCTAACTAGATTAAATAAGATAAAGTGAAATTTCCCAGTATTTCTAAGAASAGCTTTRTACTCAGTATCTGAAACAACTAAATGCAGTAGTTTGGGARCAGTCTGATGGATGTTTCTATAGAAAATAATTGTTAAATATTAGCACCATACTGCACTTACATTAACACTGTATTTTACCTGTAATATATTATTTCTTTAGTCCCTTATCCTAGACAGACTTCAATACCTGAATAAAAAACACAAAGGGAAGGCAGTGGGGAGGAGTGAGAAAGATTAAGGGGGGTGGAAGGGAAGAAAGATTGYGAGAGAAAAATTGTGAGAGATCTTTCAAGTTCCCATGGYCAAAAAGCAAGTTTACCATCAAAAWGGGYCCATRTTAKTTAAGTGTTTTTAATTTCTYCTTTTGCTASACAAATATCYAGGGGACATTGAGCACCCTCTCAGACCCCTCACAGAGAGCCAGGCCGAAGATGTGGCTGGTGCTCAGTGACAAATTATTATTATATTTTGAGTAATATTTGGGTAGTTAGAAACCTGATTTCACYGTGCCTTAGAAKAAATACATTTAAAAATAAAAAWAAAWTTAAAARAWTTWTATTGCCAGTGGGTGTGAGCTGTTAGTGGAGYTGCAGAGGTGCAGGTGAAGCGTCACTGTCACTTCCAAGCACCCAGATTGYTCCTCATAACCAACCCTTGCACAAAGGCACAGAGATCCCTGTGCTTTGCAGATGTTCAAATCTGAGATTCTTATACTAAAATGTGTTTTTTGCCATGCAGTGTCTGTCAGAGGACTCAGCAGTGCTCAGTAGGAATGTCAGGCTGACACACAATGACACCCTGCAGGAAGAGGCTGTGGTGTAAACAGYCCCCTGGCACACAGGSAGCCAGAGCCTGCTGAGCTACAAYGGTTYMRAAAWWAARARAAWWMYKRRRAMWAAAAAARARSMRRWWAAAAAWATATTTCTGRACTAGGAAGTCAGCCCATTAATGCAGCAAGGAGAGAGAAAGCTTGAGCAGCTCTGGACAGTGAGTGCCATGGGCCATGATGAGCTCCAACCCCTTCTACCCATCACTGACCCCCACAAAAACACCAGATTATCATCAGAAATTGATGCCACAAAAAACAAGTGTGATATGATCAGAAATTAATGCAATACTTCCTCAGTGGTCATGTGAGAACAAASTTCTGCTACCTCCAGTGAAGCCTGAAAGCTCCTAACGACCTGACAAAGCAAACCATTAGCAGCGTTTCACCTAGGTCTTAAAATATTTTCATTGCAAATGACTCTCCCATTAGATGGATGCCCCTTGCAGAAAGTAATTACCCTTTCTTTGAACTTGCATTTCAGAAATATGAAACGACGAGAAAAGATGACAGAGAAGAATAAGCCCATCCTTTTTATGAGTTCTTCCCCTTCCCTCTGCTGGTACCACATCAATAATGGAGTGAGGGGGCAGGTGAAGGGTTGGAATTGTCAGCRTGAGAGTTCAAGGAGACTGCAAAAGACTCTGTGACCATGAGGAGCTCTCAGCAGCTCTTTTCCAACAGCTCCTGTGACATATGTGAGCTGACAGGACTGTCCAAGCGAGCTGCCAGGCGCTTGGGTCCTTGAAGCTCAGAGGGCAATGCCACAGACACTGCACTGCTGCCTGTCCCTGCCAGGACCTTCCCAATGCACAGCAATTCTCACAGCCCAGCACTGGTGCCTGTCCCTGCCAGGACCTTCCCAATGCAGAACAGGACACAGCAATTCTCACAGCCCAGCAATGTGTTTGTTTCAGATACTGAGTACAAAGCTGTCTTAGAAATACTAGGAAATTTCACTTTGTCTTATTTAATCTAGTTAGACACCTTATCTTATCATCATTATAGGACCTTCCCAATGCAGAACAGGGCACAGCAATTCTCCCAGCCCAGCACTGCTGCCTGTCCCTGCCAGGACCTTCCCAATGCCCAACAGGGCACAGCAATTCTCACAGCCCAGCACTGCTGCCTAAAATCAGCAYAAAATCTATCATAAAATATTTAYATGGTTTTTGCTGTAAATCACAGTAGAGAGAAAATAATAGGACAGAAATAATAGGACAGGCACTGCTGCCTGTCCCTGCCAGGACCTTCCCAAYRCAGAACAGGGCACAGCAATTCTCCCAGCYCAGCTCCAGCACCCTCCCTGACCCAGGGATGGAATTTTGGGAAGGTTTGCTCRCTGCGTGTCTGAGCTGAGCAGRAAAGCTGACAGGAGATGCAGCCACAGGATCTGGGCTGACATTTACAAGTTCTTTGGCTCTCGGAAACAAAAAACATCAACTTGTAACTCTGCATCAGCAAATTATTCTTTCTTTTTTTCTGCTGAGACATACTGGCTAAATCTACAGGGGCTGCTCTTTCTATATGCACATATATGCATTAGCACACAGAGATATTTAACATGGAAAGGAAGAAAATGCAACAGTAAATTCATAACTTTATCTCGATTCTTTGTTTTACATGAATTTTTTGATCATTCACATTGGGTTTGGACTTGGAATAACAAGCCCAGCTGACTGAAACAGATATATCCAGATACTAATACTAGAGCAACAATACAAGACCATTATATTAGAAAAAAAAGGAGACTATTCTCTACACTAAGAAGTCAATATATMTCTTCTGTGAAAGAAATAAAGTATCTCTCTCTGTATAGGATTTTTCTGGGCTTGGGAGAAAGCTATTACAGAGGATGAATCAAAAACAAAGCAACATTTATTGGTGCTTTCTTTAAGGGAAGAGAAGAGAGAATAAAATTTGCTCTATCATAAAATATTTACATGGTTTTTGCTGTAAATCACAGTAGAGAGAAAATAATAGGACAGAAAAGGAGGGTGATGTTCAAACAAAGATTTCTGAAAGTGGTTTTCTTCAGTAAAGTTGGAAAGACAGAAAAAAAGGATAAGAGAAACTGAGACTCCACACACAAATCCATCATTTATATCACTGCAATCACAAACAGTTTGGGGTTTTCAGTGGGGTTGATTGGTTTCCATCATTTAAAGCAAAGCACAAATAGAAATGTGCGGGATCATGGCATTAATTCAGAACTAAACCCCTTTGGATTTTCAACAGCTTCAGCTCTCACTAGGAGCATTTCTACCATCCCTGCTAATTGCACCCAGAGGARTTTTCTGAAAGTGCAGCTTTAATTTCTAGGGGAGAAAAATTATATGACGTAGACTTTTTAGACATTTGAATTTAAAAAAAAAAATAAAAATCAACAACTAAAAAGCCCACGTAGTTTTACTTAGAAAACTCCACAGTATTTCCTACTTAGCCACTTCCAGCAGATTTTTGTCCACGCCAACTAAATTCCACTCAGACCTGCTAATTTCAGGGGAAAAATGCCATATATCTGATGTGATTCAGATATTGCACTGCAAAAAGTGTCTCTAAAGTGCAGATTTGGGCAAAGAACATCCTGCAGAGATTTGATGAGAAGCTTTTATAGTTCAGCAATAGCTTTTGTGTTGTATACAAGGAGGAGAAAAGAGCTATGGAGACAGAAAAACAGTGATCTATTATTGCAGAGAATGAGAAGTGTGAATACGACAGAGATGATCAGCAGCACAAAAAGCAGAGTGGATCAGTGACCTCTCCCCTCTGCCAGGTAACGTTACAGATTGCACTCTGTGATGGATATTTTTTATTCCTTATCCTTCAATCTGTGTTCCAGCACTGTCCCAGAATGACAGGACTTTGTAGGGGACACTCAAAAATGGAGATAATGACCAAAATAAGAACTTTTTGTTCTGAGTATTTTCCAAGATTTGCACTTAATTAGAGCTGGAGTGTGTCTCTGGAAAGGTGCATGTGTTCTCTCYTCTCTATTATCTGTCACATCACATTTTTGCTCAACAGAATGCAGCAAACCTTGGGAGTGATTTGTGGAATATATTAACATAGTTTAACACGGTGTGCATAAGATTTACATGCTAGTGCTGTAAGAGGAGGTGATAGGTCAGAATAAAATGGRTGATTAAAAAAAAAGTTGATTCATTTGTGGCACTGTTTCAAAAAGATCTGTTGGAACAGAAGACTTGATTCACTCCTTCCCAATATCTTAATTATGCAAAATAATAAAGGGTGGGTGATAAATAATAAAGGAACAGTGCTGGGGCTGTAATCCTCCCTGCTTGACCGTGCACTGCCCCTACACAGTTAGAACAACAACCCGTGATTTTTGTGATTTAGGGCTGCATTTCAGCTCTCATCCCACACACCCTTGCTGGCTCCTCCAAYTCAGCTGTCTCATCTTGCAGCTCTCACCTTCCTTTGTTCCAGCCACCCAAAATCAAAGCTCAGCATGTTCTGAGGTGTTTTCCTCCTGAAGGATGGAATTGTGCAGTAGAACAAATCTTTTTTTTTTTTTTTGTCAGACTGGCTCAAAGGAGAGGCACAGTGGCTTTCACTTGAACAATATCCAGATATCTGTACAGGATGAGGGACTCTGTGGGACTCTCAGTGCTGGTGGGGTTTTTTTTCACCTGTTGCTTCCAGAGGGGCCAAAATAAATCCAATATTGTCAGCTGGGGAGGGGACAGCAGTGCCACAGCCCCAGGCCTGGCTGGCATCCCCTGCCTGAGCTGCAGTGAGAGAAATCATTCAGAAAGGTAAACAYCAATTTGGCCTCAATGTCATTCTCWCTCAGCTGCCTGCTCCAAATYCTGAATAAAACCACARCCACTCACCCTCTGAGCATCCATCAGGGYGTTGCTGCCACTCCCCCAGTGCATTGCTTCTTTCTGCTGGAACTAATTGACCTCTGACCCATTTATTGCTTTAGTGCTACCAATTTATCACCAGTTTATTCATCAACATCTGGTGGTCGGAAAATCGTATTTTACGTTATTATCTCTCAAATGGGTAGCTAATGCTGCTTAATGGGGCAGTTAYGTGTTATTATAGATTCATTTTTTCTCATTTTGCTAATGAATGGAGAATCTTCATCAAATAAATATTTGCCAGTTGGCTTAGTATCAAAGTTGCTAATTAAAACCAGAAAAAGGCTCAATATATGGAGAGCTGAATGGTGGTAGTGTGTGAGTTTTAAAGAAGTATCATTTCAGCCACACTGTAYTTGCACAGGGGCCAAATTGGCAATCAAGTGATCAGTGTGAAGGAGGTTGAGCTGTATTTACACATTGTCTCAGAAAAATGCTACTGATTTATTTCTCTGGTGCCAGACACAATACGAGAGTAGCTTAACTTGGCTTCTTTCCTGGCTTTGACAAAAGAAATGGCAAAAACAAAAAAAGAAAAATATGGAAGTAAACAAATCTTGGACTCATTCCTAAAAACATCTGATTCCCTTCAGCAGCTCCCACAATGGCATTTTGCAGTGGGGATGGGCAGAGATGGTGTGACCTGGCGTGCAGAATTCATGAAACATTTCTGCACAAAATGTGAGCTGGGAGTAAACACATTTCAAACTGACAGAGTGCAGCTTTGAGGAGAGAGAACAGTGTGAATGCCCCAGGGCTCAGCTCCTGCTCACATCTGGGATTACTCCAGTCATGGTTTTCACATGAGATCCCCAATCCCAAGGGCTGGAGAGTTCACAGTGAAAAACTTCATGTTTGACTAAATACAGACACACACATTTATCACTGTGTGATCCTTCTCTGCTCTGACACCTCCTGATGGCAGCTGGTAGCACTCAAAGCACAAAAACACCCCTGTTTTTCTTAGAAAAGTCTTTTCTCAGGTCAAAATCCTCCAAAGGGCTTGGGGAGGCATCTTCACACACAGAGCATCTGCCTTGCACCACGTGAGTGCGTTTTATCTGCAAGGAATCCTGGATTCAGGAGTTCCAGCTAACAGAGCTACCCTGCAATCAAACACAGCACAGGAATTCAGGAGGGGTTTGCCAAAATGCTGATGTGAATGTGAGTGAAATTCAACCTGCTTTTCTCGCCCCTTCCTCCTATGAAAAGTTGCATAGGGAATGTTGAGAATGTTTTTTACCCCCTCAGGTGATGTCTAACAAGAAGCTGTGGTTTCAATTTAAGGAGACTTCAGCRTTTAGCAGAGCTCACCCATGCCATGTTTTCAGCACAATCCACATCATCTTGAGGCAAAGTAAAGGCACAACAAACACCAATTATTGTAATAATGCTATCAAAATGTGAAAATCTCTATTTTTCCAGACCCAAATAGAACATACTCTAATCTAAAGCCACTGAAGCACACAGCAGCTGTGCCAGCTCTAACATATCCATTGGCTTCATGGACCATTAAATAGCACAAATGGCACTATGAATTATTTCTGAAAACATCAATACATTTCTAATATTCCGGGCACAATTCTCCTAATCTTTGGGTGCACAGTCCTGAGTTTGAGTCCCAGCTCAGCTCCTTAACACYTTTTTTTCCATTTCACTTAGTGGATGCAAGTCACTTGAGCAGACACAGCCCACACAGCCCAGAAATTGCAATTTTACTGCTACACTTTGAAAAAAACTAAAACCCCCAACTGAAAGTATGGGGTGAGCACTCCTTAGAAAAATACAGAGTGAAAAGTAAACACCAAAGTCCAGGAAGTCATTATAAAAGTGTTTGGGTTTATTTATTTTGAGAGCTCTAATGCATTCTTGAGTGAAGAAAATAAACCAGAGAAAGAAGAGAGGGGGAAGAGCAGGAAAAAGAGAGGGGGGAAAGGCAGATTTACATGGGTTCCCCCTGCCACTGATTTCTACATCCATTGGCACACAGATGATAGAAGGGCAAAAGAATTAGTGCTTCACTTACAGATTTTATGTGAACCTGATGTAGAAGAGTCAGGAACTCAGCATTTCTAAGTTTAAAAAAAAACCCTGATATATGCCAGATTTGACATTACACTTAAAGGGCAGCTTCTCTTGAATTTTGTGATGGTTCAGAAAYACCTGACTGCATTTTTTTACTGAGTTTGGAACTGAATTTTCACATGAGACTTTTGTTGCAAACTTTCTGAGAAACAGCTGTCAAACTGTAAAGTGAATCTCTACGCTGCCTCTTTTCCAGTGCAAAATAGAACTTGGGTTTTGCAAGAAAAGTGCCTAATTTRGCCCMAAAAAAACCCCACCAAAACAAAAAACCAGATGAGCAATATGTACTGAAACACACAACCCTTTAGCCAGGAAAGATCTTTTCTTTATAGATATATAAAATACATGCTCTTRCAACAAGCCTGAAGCTTATTTATTGTTCCCAAGTGGCTCCTGAAAACTCCTTAAATGTTGTTTGATGGAGTAGTGATTCTTTTCTGCCTTGCTGGTGTAAACTGAATATATCTAARAGCAGAATATATTGGCAATAAAAAGGTTCTTTCTTTTCCTTTTTTTTCCTTTTTTTTCTTTTTGAGATCTATCAAAATAAAATATACTTGGGAGGGTTGAAGTTAAATTTTAAGAAAATCTTTTAGATATTGCCTGYCATTTCTAAGAGCACAAGTTAAATTCAATCTGAGAGTTTGTATGAGACACCTCAGGTGCTCTCTGTYCCAAATTCACTTGATTAATGTTGCCTTAAAAGATTTGCTGAAGAATTGGGCACATGTAATTAGAGGAGAGGTAGCTCATCCATACATAGATCATCAAAGGATAAATAGGCACAGAGGAGACAAAGAATCTCAATACAATTGCAATAATCTCTGCAGATTAAAAAAAATTACAGCCATAATTAGGAGAAAGTAATGAAAGGTTGCATTAATGATCCAGGTTCCCTGGTACTTCATCAGCAGAGCTGTCTCACACAGGAAACATCCCTAGGACTGAAGGGAAACAGTCCAGGTGCAGAAATAAAATATTATCCCAATGTTTCTGGGCTGATTTGTCTGAGAGCAGGGATCCTGTTTGGACCCGTGCAGGTGATGTGGAACCAGGACATCCCTGTGAATGAGGCTGGGGAATCTGGAGGGAGAGGAGTGGACTACCACAACTGATATAAAATCTTCTAGAGTACACAGGGGGCTCCCTAAACCCTGAATTCCCACATGGGTGAAATCCTGCAGGAAGTTTCTACATTGGACACAAATCTGAGTTGTGACCATTGATATTCAAATGGCTAGAGGTGACTCAGTTAAAGCCCAGCTCTTCTAAGCCAGGTCTGACTGCCTCARTCACTGGAACCACTGCTGTTGGAACTGAAAATATGGAAACACCAGGATGACTCAGGGCCAATGAAAGTACTTTTGTATTGAAATGCAAATTTTTAAGGTCTTTTTTTTGTTTAAATCTGCCAAAATTCACATTTTTTCCATTAAACATGAAACACTACTAAACAGTTGGAAACAGGCCATCATATCCCCTCTGAGGTTGGTAATTGATGTTAAACATGCGGTTCAAAAAACAGAAGCCTATAAGACCACAACCAGTAGCAGAATAAACATCTTTTCAGTACAAAGATGAAAACAGCACTTTGATGGGACACAAATGGCCTCATTACTGCATGGGCATACCTCCATGTTTTATGGGATTTTTTTCCTTCTCACTATAAAGAGGTAAAGAAAATAAATAATGTTCACTAAAGCTGTGTCACAATATTGGAATAATTCAAGTGGGTTAAAAGGCAAAGTGAGCTGCAAAGCAGAGAGCAGGCTGCTCAGCATTCCAGCATTTCCTACACAGAACACTCCAATTCCTGCTCTCTTTATTTGTGGCATTGTGAATTTAACTCAAATAAAGATACCTTCACCCTGCTGTACTCGTCAAGAGCCTGACACAGTGGGTGTGAGGCATTTRTCTGATCTCACTGCACCAACTCCTCCCACAGTCCACACCAACAAACAGGTACAAACAGTGATCTTCCCTCCTGCCTTCACACACAAGGGTTTCTTTGGGGTGTTTTTGTGGAAGAGCATTTCTTACAGCAAACAGTTCTGCCAAACAACTCGACATGTCACACAGCTGCAGGCAAATCCCAGCCCAGCTGTAAAAAAGCACCACACGAGGAGCCTCAGGACAGCAGGGTAATGAAAAAACACCTCAAACATCGCCTGGCTGTGGACAGAGATGGAGAGGAGAGATCTGTGAGAGATGGGAACGTTTGCAGTAGTGAATGCTGAATGTCAGCTCTGCCTTTTGTCATGAAAAGCTTTGCTCACCCTTGGTGCTGTCAGCAAGAGCTGCAGTCATCAACACACAGGGCATGAGTTAAAAAGGATTTGTGAGTTCCAGTGGCACAGCCCAGCCATGCCCTGGGTCTGGATGTGTGCCAGAACCACACCACACCTCTCTGCCCAGTACAGCTGTGCCCTGATTTATTGGAGGTTTGATTTTACTCTCACAAGGAAATGCAGCTCTGCCCTTTCTACTCTGCTGAGAGAGCCCAGGCAGATCTGTATCCTGACATCACCTTCAGATGCAGAGCAGGTGGCAACTGTTCATACACACTTTGAACAGAACCAAGAGCTCAAGAGAAATGTTTTGTTCCTTTATTTGCCCATCAGTGACCTTTGCAGTGCCAAGTCAGTAACCCACAGAGCTCCCCATCCATGCAGTCCTGGCTGGGGTTTCACGAGAGAGCATCACCTGAGTGGAAGCTGCTTTGTTCTGTCCCCTTGAATTCAGGTTTGGGGAGGGTGTCTTTAACTGAGATGTTAGAGCAAGACTAAAAACCACCCCATTCCCACTGTGGCACAGCTCTCTCCCACTGCAGCCTTCCAAATTTGCTCAGGATTTAGTTCTATGCGTAAAATGGAGCTGTAAAATGGTGAAAGTGAAAGGGACTGCAAGGACTCTCAGGCTGGCAGCCAGGTCACCCCACTCCCAATTTCCCTCCCTCCCTGCCAAAGCTGAATCTTCATCCCCGATGTAAAACAGGCATTCAGTGAGYTGTGCCCATCCACTGCAGCTCAGTGGGCTGGCTGCTCTGCAGGGAAAGAGGAACATCTCAAATGAAGGAATTGAGCTCAGATATCAGCTCTGAGTGCCCTGTCCCTGCTGCTCTGGCTCCAAGGGAAGCAGGACCAGGTGAGGATGGAGAAGCAATAACTCTCAGCTCGATAAAAAACACCAGCAAGTTTGCAAACACCTCCCAGGCACAGTCAAGGCACTCTGTTTAATAAAAGACATCACCAACACCTCCAAAAGTTCATTTTTCTCCATCCCTTAGACCGTCACTGTCCCCAAAGCCCTCTCATTGTTGCAGCACCACAAGGAAAGCAGTGATCTGGGTTGGATCCTTCGCTCACCAATAAAAATAAATTTCATTTCTTTCCCCAGCAGCTCTGGCCAGCTCAGGGCAGGGAACAGGGAGTCCTCAAGAGGATAAAAGGACACAGCCCCAAAGCAGGAAAAAGCTCAGTCCTGGGCTCAGCAGGACACACAACTGCAGCTTCCCTTCAAACATAACCTGCCTTTGGATTACAAAGGTACTWAGGTATCCAAAAGAACAACTTGGCTGCCTAATTTGATTTTCAAAAGAAAATTAAGTGGATTAGGGGTTAGATTTTTTTAAGGGATTTAATTTCCTACAGGGACAGAGGAGTACCCACTGGGAGAGTATTACAACTCAATTAGGATTATAACAAAGAGCTTATATTTGTTTGCCATATTCACACAATTATAAGGGGTTGAAGGAATTTTGTACTAATAACCAAATTATAGCAAACCTAGAAACACTYACTTTCTTCTGATAGAGATCAACTGTATGAAGCTTCAGGCCAAACAAAACTTCAGAATGTGATCACTACCAAAGAAAAAAAWTCAGAAAGAAATTCTGCTGCAACTATTACCCTGCTCTTCTTTGGCCCTTCATACATCTTCTACAGAAAACCTCCATCTCCATGAAAAGGTAACATTTACCAAAGTTGGTTCTTGTGCCAAAAGCTYTCATAACAGAAACAATCTTCTACAGATGCAGGAAAGCAAAACTCAAAATCAGGTTTTAAGATCTCTCAGAGCTTCCTGGTACTTCTGTCTAAAGCAAAACCATGGCAATCTAAGCCTTTATTTCCTAATAAAATCCATTTGGCAATTGAGGCTGACAGAGGACTGAGCCAGGACTTGGCCCCGTGGCTATTCAAAAACTTCAGCCTGGTTAAAACTTTGATTTTGTATATATGCTTCTTAAAASCTGAGAAGGAATAGCACAACCTTTTTAAGAATGCAACTTTCACTGTGGAATGGTGTAAAATTCCTCCCCCAAGGTAGGGGTGTTATCTCATTGAATTTAAAAACAATAAATTAAAAATGAAAGAAAGGGGGAAAGGTGTAAGAAACAGTTGGAAAGGCACTGAAGCTGTAGCAGTTCTGACAGATCATCTTGGCATACAGTCCCAGTGGTGATGAGAAATTGTTCTGTGTGTTTTATTTATTTTTTTACATGGCAGAACAAAAAATGTACTTGAGGCAAAGTTGTAGAATACGGTTAAATTAGTGGGCTTATTTTATGAATACCCATGAGAATGTAAGGATGAGAAAGAATTTTTCCACTGCACACCCAGRGTAAGAGCACACAGCAGTCTACACAGTCTGGTATTCCCTGTGTGTGAGTAAACACRCCGTGCTTTAACACAATATCCTGTTCCTACACTGGGAATTACAGACATTGCTTATTCTAATGGATAAATCTAGTGACCTATATTTACAGCACATCAATTCCAACAGGCTRTTCTCCATATTTTGCCCTTGGAATGAAGCATTTAGCATTGTGTGTCTTCTACCTCGTACCCTCATGAATTAGCTAGGTGACTTGGAGACAATTAAACATGCAAAACACATTTTACCAAGGCATATTCTTTAACARAAAATGAACTTCAATGCCATTCATCCCCCAGGCAGCATTTGTAGCCAGAAGAAGTAGTCTAACGTGCTCAACTCTCTTGATAAGAGTGAAAATTAGAAACATGGAAGTTTGCTTAAGCAGATTCAAGTATCCCTGGAAACAGGTAAGGAAAGCCAGACAAACCTTGCACGCTTCAGCTCACAGTGTRCTCATAAACCAAATTCTGGTTTTCTGTTTGCAGGGTTTGGACTCTTGCCTGAAGAGTCAAGTTGGATTAATTTAAATCTCTGAATTCAAATTTCTGAGGAAGGAGAAGAGAAGGCTGTTGTGATGGGATCCAGTACTGAGCAGACACAGCCCAGATGTTCTTCCTGCCTTTAAAGGCTCTGCAAAGGGCACACGTGACAGGGAGAACAAGATCTGATGTGCTCACAAATCAGGGCTGATTTGTGTTTGAGATGCTGTTCATAGTTTGACTTTTACAGCTAAACCCGAGCTTAGCTGTAATTCTCAATGCTGGTTCAATATCGGCGGGTTTGTATTTTCTCAAATTTTGATTTAGGCACAYAAGGCATCGAGAAACAGCAAATACACTGTGTGCTTTAATTTATTCTCATTTTCTTACCAGAGGGAGAAGAAATCTCCCAGTTAGACTGCATTAATCTGTCTTCCTACAATGCCATTAGTAAAATGTCATTTTGATTTGAACCAACTGTGACCTTCGTGAGGAAAAAACTCCCGTGCTGCATACACTGTATATCAGTGTGTGCACATAAATATATATATCAGAGAACTTTTCATTAGCTGTTAAACTGCATAATGGTGTTTATATATGAGCACAGCTTAATTAGCTACAYAATGAAAAGTGCAATGAAAATGCAAAAGGATTTGGAAAGGCTGAGCTGCAAGAGGAAACTGGATCTCAGTACGTCCTGGGAATACTGACGTTTGTATAATAAGGTCAAAGTCTCACCCTCCCATTGATAAATACAGCATCACAAAATAAATATTATGTGTGGGGTCCTTATTAGACAGACTCATGAGTTCACTGAGGATGACAATGCTGATGGATTGTGCAGGGATGCTTCACATCTGCTGTTTAGCTTGCATTGCACAAAATAACCACCACCCTTTAAAGCACTGTGGTGGAAGAACATTTCCACAGAAAGAGGTTTATGTGTGGGAGAAGCTACTGTGGAACTCAGTGAGCATTTCTGAGTTACTTTAARAAACAAACAAAATAAAATAAACCCCCTCAAAAGACCAAACAAACACGTTCCAATAAAGATATAGCAACCCCACTGAATTCAATACCCCATGGATGCCTGATGCTAATTAGGAGCTGGCCCTCATCACATAATTGGGATCCAGCTTTGCACTTTATCAAAACACAGAGGGCCAAATTCCAGCCCTGGATTTCGTTCTGGTCCACCCTAATGGCAACAAAAAGCTGCACAGTTGAGATCTGGATGAGATTCAAAACTTTCCCAAAATGTATCTCTGTTCACATCCTGATTTTTGATTCCAGCTCATCTCTAATTATAATTATCACACAGAATGTCAGATCTCAGGTTATGCTCTTTAAATTTTTCCCTATAAACAATTAATTAGCTCACTGCAGCCTTTCTATAAATAGCTTGTACATAAATTATTCCCATCTGCAAACACAAACAAAATCCCAGCTCTGTTTTTTGTCTTCTGATTTTCCCTAGCGGTCTGCAGCTGTCAGGCAGCCAGACACACACGTGTGTGCTCTTCATATCTGGAGATAAAAATAAGATTATGGGGCTAACTGACAACGKTTTTGATTGAATTAGTGCTTGAGAAATCAGGTTTTCCCTAGAAAATGTCTGAAAGCAGCACTTCCATCAACTCTGGCAGAGAGTTCATGTTCACCCCAYGTTCACCAAGCAGCACAGGCTCCTGTTATGGGACAGGGTACCCACGGCTGCCCAAATGAATTGTGCTGACAATTCTTCCACTCTCATCCTCCTGACAGGTGGGATCAGGCCACAGCTTCAACCTCCTCTTTTCTCCAGACACATTTTTTGCATCCCCAGCCAAGGTTTTCCCCAGGTAGAGCCAGCTCAGTGCCACTGCAGGGCACACTGCTGTCACCTGATCTCACTCACACTGTGCATTTACACAAAGGATCCTTGGCCACT
>NW_026623794.1:42427-59799 GCF_030028575.1 Malurus melanocephalus | reverse complement strand
CACACTGAGCAGCTTTTTCTCTGTTGAGACTGAGTGAGAAATATTGGAGAAGCACTTTGGGAGATTGGCAGCCAGTGCAGCCAAGCGTTRTGCTCATTTTGAAGCACTGATCTATGTTTTTCCCCACAATCTAGCATACAATCATCATTGCACCCAGCCAGAGAGAACAAATGGGGATTATTGGATATTTTCATGTTTCACTGCATAATGCTGCTGTCAGAGTGAGAACAGCAGGACACTGATTGTCCTTTTTTTTTGTGGTCTTGAAGTTCAGGGAGGAATCACCCTGGTTTTTACCTTCCTCAGACCCAGCCCAGGAGGAGCAGAGCTTTCCTGAGCCTGCTGTGATTGTGCCACCCCCAAGCCCAGTGAAATTCCCACCACACATCCCTAAAGTCCACAAACTCTCACGTTTTTATTGCCATTTTTCAGAAAAACCACCCAGAAGTATGTGGGCAGAGTGTCCTTGGGCAAGTCCATTTTACCTTGTTTTGAATTTTATTGAGAACAACTGTRTCACAATAAAAAAGCAAATCTTTTTTAGCATTCAGGTTTGAAAATGGAAAGAAGGATGGGGTAGTTAGTGATACTGGTTTCTTACTTTTATATATCTGCATCATGTTTCGAGTAGCTTTCCTTGTTTCACACTTTATTGTTCATCTCCCTCACRTAAGATGTCCCTGACACACAAGATCTCCTTCTGCTTTGTCAATTATCTTTTGACATTTTACATTTTTGTGTTTCCTGAAGGCCACCAAAGCAGTAATCTCTGCGAACTAAAAAATTCTCATTRTTCTGGAGATGAAAACCTACCTTCTGGTTTTCTATTTCATATCACTCAACAATATGAAATGCCAACTTGTCTTGTTGACTCTTAGCCCCTATTACTTCAGTTATTTAAATGGTTTAAAGACTCATGCAATAAAGTCACAAAGTCTCCATAATTCTTCATTTATCTATGCTAAACTGTTTTAGTCAACAACTGGCCTTGATTCATTTTGAGTATCATTGTATCTGGTTACATTTGCTCTTGGAATTTATTGCTCTTCTCTCATCTATGATTTGACCAATACTAATCTACTCTGYTTTTCATTTTCCAGACATCCCACAGAGTTCAGAACATTATTGATATTCTGGATTCATCTGTTCTAATTTATTTGAGTTTCTCCTAACTACAACTGCAGACAGAGGCAGCTCTATTGTTGAAAAGCACTAATTGCAAATGGAAAAGTATGACTTTGTCAGATTGTAATAAGAATTCCTCTCCCTCTGTCACTGGGAAAAGCAAARAATGTAGAGAACACACTGCATGTGCTAAAGGCCTACAGAGATTTCAAAGATCATTAAAAGTATATATAAAACCTGATATTTCAGTATCTCTAGATCTAAGATACTCCCAAAGATATTTTCACTATGCAGAGCCTAAAAATAAGCACATCAGCATGAAAATTAAAATATCAATTTAACTTTGCTGTTGTGGAGAACTCAAGTTTCTCTGAAATTCACATTCTCCATTGCACAGGAATGGAAATGAGAAAAAAGAGTCCATAGCAAGACTTGAAACTGGGATAAAAATATTATGGAGGTAATGGGGTCCAATCATGGGCACGTGCTATGGAGAATTCAGATGATCTGGCCCAGATTACTGCAAATTCTAAGCAGCACAGAGGACAAACACAGCCACAGATATTCAGAATAACCCACACTTAATAGTAAAAAGTTCATTTCAAAGAGAAGAACTGATACCCAGTGTTTCTGCAGCTACAGACACCTTTAATTAGAAAGCTTATTTCACTTACTGCATATTCACAGAACTACACACCAGCTTCAAGCTGGTTTCATTTTCCCATCYCATATTACAGCAGGAGCCACACATAAAATGACAAAAAGTTTTATCAGTGTGCTCTGCTAGAGCAAGAATTGCACTCCTCACAGTGAGGYGTGACTGGAAATATTTCCCTACAGAGGGGGTTGAGTGTTAGAGGGATGGAAAATGATCCTGGCAGTGATTTCAGGCTGTTCTCTGTCACCAGAGGTCGAGGGGCTCCGAGTGATGGGAGGTGGCAGAGCYCCACAAAGCCAAAATCAGCTCCTGGCAGTGAAGAAACTTCCCCAAATCTGCTTTTATTCCTCAGGTCCTCACCTCAGTGGATTATCGAGGCAATACTGTCCTCACAAAACATTACAACTTAACAAAAGCATATCTGGCAAAGAGAAATTCTCTGGTTTAGACAGCACTAGCAAAAACCTATTGTTCCACTCTTCYAGAAAGTTAAGGAAACTGTTCTTATAAAAATAAATAACCAACATAAGTATAGTTACCTGTGTGTAGAAGCAACATCAGGCTAAATTCTTCCCTGGAACTGTTTGCTGCTRCCATAATTCTGTCTTAAGTACAAATGACTGCACAGCTTTCAAAGAACTTGCTATAAATGCTGTTTGCTGGAGGAGAAGATAAGTGCTAGCAGCTATAATTCAAAACCAACAAAAGCTGCACACATTCCCTAGCAACACAACAAAYGTGAGACCTCCACTTAAACAACAACAAAGAGCTGGGATGGTTCAAATTGTTTTTGCCTCCCAGAGCAGAAAGAAGGGGGAAAAAATATCTGATATTTTTCAATGAAACAGGCTGAGCAATCACGTTAGGGAATGCTTTTGGTTTTTAATATGTTGGACAAGAGATCAGACAGAATGAAATTTCTGCAGCTCGGTGAGCATGGTAAGGACACATTTCAGCAGGGATGTGTGAGATGTGAAATCTTTCACCCCACACAGCTTCAGGGACAGTCCTGTGTCCAGCCTGCAGCATCACCCCTTGGCAGAGATGCAGAGCAAGGATGCCAGCACAGAACACTCAGGATCAATGTCACAGTGGAAATTTTGCCCCCTGAGGCAAAACACAAAGAGCTGAACGCTTGCTAAGTCTAAAAAAACAAATACCGTTGGAAAATCCTGAAAAAGATGGCCTGAGTAAGAGTTTTAGCTTGAKTCTGTCAGTGACCCTGAATATACTAAGTCCAAAAACCAAAACTATTGAAAATGCGCAAGAGTGTTTTATCCCTGTYGATCTGAATTCTGCTGGTGAAGTCAGTCTTGACAGTAAAAATTCCCTCTTGACATCTCTCTCAATGGATCAGAGAATTCACATTTGAAAGCTCCTCGCCCAGATCTGAGGAATATCCTATGCAAAGCAGGCAATCACAGACAATCCTGTTACATTTATGGACCTGAGACTTCCAAAGTTCCACTAAAAATATGGTCCCTTTCCTCAAACTTCTGCAGAAATAGCCTTAATGCTCCAATTCAGCTTGCATTTAACCCTCATTAAACTAGTCACCAGTTCCACAAGACTGAATGCATTTAGACACTCTACTGAAATTAATTCTAAAAGTAAAACTCCTGTAATTTTGGAAAAGTTCTTTTGAACAAAACATGTGTGGAGACAACAGAAGTTTAGTATAAACACTTATTCTAAAAGCCCAAAGAAATTAAATGTGGCACCTTTTGAATAGATTTCTCCAATCATATTTCACYATAGCTACAAGAAATGGCAGAGTTCTGCTTGTTCAATTTTCCAGCTGCATTCAACAACTCCCGATACACAGGAAATCAATGGAACCTCATTCACTGGAGTTAGTGAGAGGAGGGCAAACACTCACAAGAGCAAGAAGAAGAAACACTGGACCAAGTCAGAGGAGTCTGAAATGTTGTGTTTTTTCAATGCTGATGTTTTTCCAAGTCACAGAATGAGTGCACTGCTCCAGCACCTGCAGGAGGCATTGCCTGGGTATCACAGATTTTACCAAAACCCCTTTTATGCTGAATTCTAATGCACAGTGTCAAATCTACCTGGGCCAGACTAAAATAGACATCAAATGTGGGGGATTCTAGTTCACCATAATCATTCTCCTGACTCTGGAAATTCTCACCAGGGCTGGGAGGACGAGAGCAGCCTGGGGCAGGGTGTCACAGAGTTTGGCAGTGCTCAGGTCCAATCCCTCCCTAATCTGTAGTGTTCCAGGGGATTTTAGCTTTCTTTTCATTGCTGTCCTTTGTAGCACAGCTCAGAAAGTGTAAATCATAAAACAGCATGAAAATCACATTTCTTCTCTGCCTCTGGAATGATTTCATCATATCTTTTTCTGTTCAGCCTGTGAAATAACTAATGCTCTTCTCTCATTTCCAGTCTCTTCATGAATTTTAGGTTACCTGTTCTACTGACCTGTTCACCAAAAAGTGCTAAACTGAAACATAAGGTTGTGACAGGCTCTTGTCAGTCTGAAGAGATTGAAAACAAAACAAGACCTGACCCAAAATATAAAAACGATCTGGGCCTTTTGCATTCCCCAAACTCACTGCTTCAAGTTTGAATTCAAAGATGAACTTTGAAGATGGTATTCATGGTTTAGTTTTTTGAGGTTTTTTTTTCTGTTTTAAAAAAGTTATCTAATATTTGACAATTCACCTAAGGAAACAGCACAGGTCAAATAATGAGTAATCTAAGCAAAGTTTGAGATTAAGGTTTCCAGCCTGAAAGTAATGGGCATCATTTCAGAAATGTTTGAGCACTCTTAAATTGGTGACCTCTTTGGAGGGGAAGAGGTTTGAGAGGATCCTGCTCACAGGACAAATGCTGCCTTAGGAAACAGGAGATGTGCAAAACTGAAATTAATGGGATTCTCTGAGATCCCACCTTTGTTTCTAATCACGTCTTTCCTATCACTTCTGATGCAGAAGTATTATCTTTGGAAATAAAGCACCATATTAAATGGGAGCATATGGAATTTGGAATTAAACAGGTTATCAGTAGCAGATATTTTGAATCTGTTATATCTTGTTGCTCCCAAACATACTACCTTCCCTTTTGCTAAAGTCATTTCCAAAAACCATCAAAATCATCTTAATGGATGTGCAGCCCTGTCCTAGCTGCAGTGATTCTGCTCTTTAAATTCACCCTGATTTCCTCTACAGGGATTTAATTAGGAGATATGCTCCAAGGCACTCACTGCCCACTTCTGCACCTTCTAAGATTGACCTTTGCTTTGTTGATTTTCGCTTGCTTAAACACACCCTGAAACACATTTGGCAAACTGAATTAATTTTCATTTGCACTTTACAATTTATGCTAAAATGGGCCAATACTCTTTTTTTTNAAAAAAAAAAAAAAAAAAACAACTTCTTAAACTCTAAATCATTCAGTGAAATGTCTGCATAATGATTGTTATTAGGAGTCATCTCTGGGGAAAAACACTAAATACATAAACCCACAAGAATTCACAGTAATTCAAAATATAATTTTCTTCCTGCAGAATCTAATTTTAGCTACTAAAATATCATCATAGTATTAATAGTAATGTCCATATTTTACATGACCTAAACTGCAGCTCAGAAAAACCCCAGGCAGTGGCTAAAATGCTCAACTGCTGTCCTTAGATCAATATGGGGAAAAAAGTGACGTCTAGAAGGAGAGAAAGAGGGATGGATTTACAGCTTGTTGCATGTTCTGCCAGCAAACTGCACTCCTGAGGGGTCATTCACTGCAAAGATGGGCTCCAGAGCATTCACCTACTCCAGCTGTGCAGATTTTCCTATTCTCACTCCCTGAAGTGTTCACACATTCCACACATCCTGGTGATGCAACACTCAGCTGGAAAACACAACCCATCCACCCGTGTTCTTCCACTATGGATCCTTCTCACCAGTTTAGGGAGCTGAAATACCACTCCTGACAGAGCAAACTTCACAAACCCCAACTAACACTTGAGAGCACTCAAAACTTCAGAAACATTTCCTGGATTTGCAGTAACATCAATGGAAGCTTTTATCTTCCATTCACATGCTCATCAGATATTATGACTTCAGGGAGATTTCAGGAGTTACATCTTTATAAGCAAAACACCCACATTGCTTATCAAGCACACTATTTTCCTTAATACAAAGTGACTTCTAAAAGCCAAATCTGGAGAGGCAGAGACAGGGATGTTTGGGGATGAATTTTTTAGTAGACACTGGAAGATTTCCTTTGGACTTGCGTGACTGTGTCTCACAGAGAAACACAAAACAAATGCTTTTTCAGACAGAAAAATCCACTAGGATTYATCTCACCATGAATCCATGGGGAGTAACAAATTCCCATAATCACACACCCCAGTTCCCTGAGCAGGGCAGCTCACAGACACTTGGGAGAGGTTTTGATGGGTATCTTTCATCCTTTCAGACCTTCAGTGCCCCAAACACCCAGCCCCTGACAACATCTGGATCCAGCTCAGGCAGAATTACACCCACAGCCAGGTATTTTCTGGGTCTGTATTATTATTTGCAAGGAATAAATAGATTCCCCTCTGCAATTAATGTTGGTGTCCCCACCACACCATACCTGCAAGGGAATTCAGGATAGCTGGACCCTTCAGTGAATGATGGAAGAAGAGCTAGCCCAGGTAAGTAACACATGGATGGACAGCTCAGTTCAAGCTCTAAATGTGCTGAAAAATCTCCACTCTACTCAGTCTGTGAAAATTTCATCACATAACCATAGTTTCAGTATAAGTTGATAGTAGTGGAGGAGTATCACTCTTGCACTTACCTTAGGCTAGCATCATTTCCATTATAAATGTGTAATGCAGATGAGAAATTCTCTCTACCTTGTATCCGTTTGAAAAATAAACCTGGCATTTTTGTGATTTTATGGATTTTTAAGAGCTAGAATAAGCAGTGTTTACACGAACTGAATATAAAATCAATTCCATCTTGATTACATTTGACTTCAATGAGTGCTAAGTGATGCTTTTTCCATTTAATCAGGGAACAGTGTTGTAACTACACTATTTGCATTTTAATAAAAATTCTCTCAAGATCCAAAAAAGCAGCGGCACAGCTAAGTGCCTAAACATTAGGAATTCATCTTTCTTGATGAATAGTAAGATTTACCTCGTTTAGATATTATTTTGCTCTTAATTGTAAGACTCATTTAATAAATAGAACCAGATTGAAAACCACCAAGGTTTATCCCTGCCTTCAAGGTAATTTTAAAACCCTCCAAAAGCAGAGGTTTCCCAGATTTTTGTGTGTTAACACAACCACATATGTGCATTTTCACATAGGCAARCACACGCTTACACATGCACATCTCATCCTATTTTGCTGCAGGCAGCAGCAAATGTCCCTGAAGGGCTGAATAAAATCACTTAAAACAGCAAAATATTTTAGCTGCTAGAAAAATAATACAGCACATCATTACCCTCTAACATTAATAAAGGATGAAGCATGAATTCAGAGAATGTAGTGCAAGTCTGGTTTTACCTCCTGACAGCCATAATATATTTTTTCCCCAGTGTCTAAAAATTTTAACGTGGGCCCAAACTAATCCTGATATAATTCCATTAGTTTAAATGGAATTGTGCTATAGATTAATTTATATCAACAGCTAATTTATATCATTCTTTCTCATACAGTAATTGTGTTCTGAACAGTCAAAAATGCAATGGGACCACAAACAGCAATGAGTTTTCCRAAGTGTCTCTCCTGAATTATCTTTTAAATTACAAAGTCATGTTAAAACTGAAAASTGGAAAATTTATATTACACTGCCCTCTCATAGCTATCTACAGATTTGCCAGAAAATCCCCCAAAATTTGTATCATGAGGATTACAATTCAGGCTTTTTAAAAGAAGGAAAAAGGTGCTGCAGACACATAAAAAGCAGTGAGGAGCCGAGCAATGGATCTGTGCAGGGAGTGCCTGCACACTGAGATCTGGAAGGCCATTTAAGGGCTTTGAGTGCCCATTTCCTTTACAATTAGCATTTMGTTCCCCTGGGCAGCTTTGAAAATTTCAGCGTAGGTGTCTACATAAGCCACGTTATTACTGAATCCTAAACCAGCCCAAGGAACATTACATTTTATGTGCCACGTTCTCAGCTGAASTTACCCAACAAAGCCCCACGGAGGTCATTAAGCCTTCACATGTTACTCTTTTTTTRTCTGGTTTGTACACTTTGGATCAATAGCTTCATTACCAATAATGATCATTTGTAGATTMTTCCCAACAACTGCAAATTAATGAGATGTTGCAAGGGTTCAATTGATTCACTGGCAGGTCACAGAATTACTGATCTGTTGAAGTTGTGAGCGCTCAGCACGGGGGAMTTTCTCCTGAACTGAGCTGCAAATRGTGAAATTGCTCCAAATTTAATGGAATGGCAGTGAAAGGCTCACAAGGCTCCTTTTGGTTTGTATTTCCACAGCTGGCTGCCACCTAAAGGGCAACAACCCCGTCACCCTCACAGTTCTGGGTGCCAACGAGACCAACTCCCTCGAGTTTGTCTGCATGTTTTCACTCCAAAATTGGGCTGCAAACACCACTCCTCACTGCGAGAAGAGTTGCAATGTCCTTCTAATCCCATCCCTCTCCCAGATTTGGRGGAAAGGAGGCAAAACAAGAGGGCAGAGCTGGGAGTTTCTGCTCAGACTGAGAGCTGTGACTTCGTGTCACTGCCACCAATAAAACACGAGCAACTCTTACAGCAAACAAGCGTTTTGTCTCTGTGGAAATCTAAAAAAGATGTAATGTTTTGGACTCTCACCATGCTCTCACTTTCTCTGCACTAACCCTCCAGATTCTGTCTGAAGAACACAAAGCCATTTTATCCAGCAGGAAGCTGGTTTTTTCTGTCTGGTTTTCTGAGCTGGTTGATGATGGTACAGACCCCTCTGGCTTCTCACCACTCCACTCCTGTGTGTCCTGGGGGCAGCATTGCTGTGGCAACACCCTCTGATGCTCTGCATTTGGAGATGTCACACCTTGTTTGGTTTTTCACTTCTTTCTGAAGCAGAGCAAGTTCTTTYAGGTCATTTTGGATGCCATTTCTGAAAGCATCTACACCAGGAGCAGAATATACTGAAAGAATTACTGCACATCTACAATTTCTCTGTCCTTTTCTCAAAACAGGACTTGACTTCTCTCTGCTTGTATCACCTTGGGGAGCCACCTGCTCCAGGTCACAACATCTCACCAGTGCACAAKTCCAGTCTTYCACTGAACAGCACAAACCCTGCACCAAGGGCTGTCATGTCTTGCAAAATAACAGAAATGYTTTTTCCTTCCCTGCATACTCACAAAGTCCATAACTATGCCTGAAATAAATGCCCTCAACTGAGTTTCAATGTGTGTGTTSAGAAGAAATGACACTCAAATTAATAAGAGTAAATTAACTTCACATTAAGGTCACTGCTTCTGAATTTTTTTACTAGTGTTTTTAAAGCACTGCCTGGTAATTGGGTATTGATTTCAATGCCCTACAAATTGACCCATCCAGTGGTCTTTTTCTCTTCCTTGATTCTCCTCCATTAAGGCATCGATGATGGTAGTTTTAATTATTTTGAAACATTCTTATTTCAGAAGGAAGAAGAATCACAATCTTTACCGAGCCCTTTTTTCACTGCAGACCAAATCAAAAGGATATAATTACTGCCATGCTGCTCAACATCATAATGGATTTTCCTTTAGTTCCCACCATGAAACCCTTCACTGTAATTAACAGCCCAGAAACTGATTGTACAGCAATAAATCGTGTTCATATTATCAGATCCCTATTTCATCCATCCCCCTCCCTTCCTGGCAGCACCATCATCCCAAAATGAGCCACAATCTCCTTCCTACAGAGAGGTGAAGCACCAGGGATGCTCCAGAGCTCCAATATCTCAGGTGGAAGTTTCCTGATGCTTCAGGTGCTGTTCCATGCACCCAGATCCACCAAACTATAAAGGGTTTTCCTGTTCTCCCATTTTCCCAGGGTTTTCACCAGAACAGCCAGACAGAGAAAATATTACCACAATGCATTAGGAAAGACCTAGAAATGGGGCTGGTGAAGAGGAATTTGGTCCTATTGAACACAAGAGTCCTATGAATGCACAGAAGGATTCTCTGCCTTTCACTTACACAGCTCTGGACCCCAGCACTGAACAGGATTAAGTCTGAAATATGCAGGGATATTACCAAATAATATGTTTTAAAAGTTYCAAGTCCCTAATGTCAGWCATCTTTGTGACTGCTACAGCTACRCYGWATTGTTCTTATTTTCTGTCCMTTTTATGATGATATCCTCYAACWCCTCTSCTGTTTCCCCACTCRGTGCCAGCTGAAATGTGTCTGCYRCTGCTTCACCAGGCTTATTCAGAATTAGAGAACTGCAGGGTCTCAAGGGACAAATAACCATTTAGCTTACCCCCTGCTCTGAACAGGGGTAAATATCCTGGATATTGTGGGGAATTTCCCTGAATTTGATGGTATTCTACAGCAAAAGAGACAACACTGAACTCTTTGCTATTTTACCAACCCCTGATTATCTGTCACACCATTTAAATGGCACATTTGCATTTATAAATTTCTACACTTCAATAGGATCTAGGATAAAACTGCTTCATATATTTTAGTCCAAGCTTGTGCAATTCCTACCCTAAGATTGTTGCATCAACATATTGCACAATACTGGGGTGACACAGGGCAATAATACATGACTAAAAACACACCAAAACCCCCCAACATTTATGTATCTGTGCAAATATATTTACCAGAGGAAATTGTATTTCAAACCAGTCAGAATCTGCAGAACGTTTATGAATTCACAACAGAAATTTACTTCTACACTGGAAATAAAAACAAGCATCTAACAGACTAAAAATTTTCCTGYCAGTGTGAGATGTTTTGTTGCTGGTTCACTTTGTTCTGGGAAAGAGCTACAAACCTGTGAGACAGAAAAGAACAAAAAGTTCATCAAGGATGGTCTCTGGAGGACAAGATGCTGCAGGGACAGCCAAGCATAAAGCAAGGTTCAAAAAAACGCTGCTATGCAGCCACATTATTCTGTCCACAAAGAAAAAATCCTAAAGAAAATTAAACTATTAAAAGCATCCTGATTAAGTGAATAGATGGCCCCAGACAGGTTTGCATTATAAACATTAATTGCACATTAGCTCAACTAATTAAAAAATAAATACTGTACACGGCAGGAAGCTCCTTCTTAAAAGCAACTTCTGCCTTGGGAAATGAGCCAGTTCTTTTCAAAAAAAAAAAAATACAAGCCCTGGAGTGTCAGCAAAATGCCTGKTTCAGCAAGGGAGCCTGAGAACACCACGGAGCTGATATTACTGCTGTGCCAACTGTGCAGAGCCAAAGCAGGAGCAAACACCAGGAAATATTTAATGAAAAAAGGATCTCTTCATTGCCTCYACTGCCCAACCCAACTGAAAGCCTCAGACACCACAAATAAAACAAAGAAAAACAAAAAATTGTTCATTTTCAGAACTTTTGCACAAGGGTGGAGGAAAGGTTTTGGGGACCCAGTGGCAGAGGGAACATTGCACTTTTCCAGCTGCTGGAATTGAGGCAAAGATCTCTTCATTGCCCCTACTGCCCAACCCAACTGAAAGCCTCAGACACCACGAATGAAACAAAGCAAAAACTGAAAAAATGTTCATTTTCTGGACTTTTGCAGAGGGGTGGAGCAGAGGCTTTGAGGACCCAGTGGCAGAGGGAACATTGCACTTTTCCAGCTGCTGGAATTGGGGCAAATATCTCTTCATTGCCTCTACCGCACAACCCAACTAAAAGCCTCAGAGATCGCGAATGAAACAAAGCAAAAACTGAAAAAATGTTAATTTTCTGGACTTTGGCAGAAGGGTGGAGGAAAGGCTTTGGGGGCCTAGTGGTGGAGAGAACACTGCTCTTTTGCAGCTGCTGGAATTGAGGCAAAGATCTCTTCATTGCCTCGCATTGCCCAACCCAACTAAAAGCCTCAGACACCAAATGAAGCAACACAAAACCAAAAAAATTGTTCACATCTTGGACTTTGGCAGAAGGGTGGAGGAAAGGCTTTGGGGACCCAGTGGTGGAGAGACCCAAAACCATGGCTGCAGTTTTTAGCAGCAAGCTCAGAGCTGTCTTGGGGCACACARCATCACAGGAGGGTGCTGCCATGCCCTTCCAGCTCCTTGGGAAGTTTTTTCTGAGAAACCAAGAGACACAGGGGATATTCAGGCTGTTGCAGCTCAGCTGAGGTCAAGACTGAGGGATTTTGATGACCTGGTTTGACTGTGCATGGTGGTCGTGGTGCTGATAAGCACCGTGAGGCTAAAAGATGCAACAAAAAAGAAAAAAAAAAATAAACCAAGAAACACCCTGCAGCAGCTCAGCAGASCAAAGCCTACCTGGCAGGAGCCAGGCTGGGGCATGGCTGGCCTCAATTCCAGCCCAGTGCTCAAGACAGGGTAATTTTGCATCCAATAACCACCACTAACCCGATTCACACCTCCTTGCATTTTCTCAGCAAGCATGCATATGCAAGAATAAGAGATTAAAGATGTTTTCAGACCGAATATTAGCTTTCTATACCTATGTGCAGAGAGAAAACATCTCCTTTTCTAGCCAGAGAAGCTCAGACACTTTCACCAGGGTGACACTAAGTAGTTAATGCAATACTAGATAAAAATCAAGAYGCCACATCAATTTGTGTGAAAAGAGTTGTACTGATATATCTGGGTTCACATCCAAGCTCTGCCATAGACCAGCTACATAACCCCAGGCAAGGCAGCTCCTTCCTCTACTCCTCAGATCCAGGAAAAGCCATTTTTCTTCTGTCTTTTATCTKTTCTCCATTTAGCTCTTTGGGRAAGCCACTTTTGCAATCAGCCTTTRTGTAACACTGAACACATAAAAGACCCARTCTCAATTTAAACACTACTGTAATGCAGATAATAAACAATCATCATTAAGCCATTAATTCCTGAAGTCTTTTTTTTTCTCTCTGTGCAAGCACACTTTCTGAGTTGGAACAGGGTTTTTTTTTTCAGCAGGGAGGTAAATTTGTGCCTTGCAAATGGAAAAATTATATGCCAGTATATTCATAATACTGAGCAATATTAATAAATGACTATTTGATGCATTTCTTGACAAGCACCACAAATCTTCCCTGCAAGTCAGGCCACATCTTAGCAGCCAGCTCTGTTCAGGGCCTCAGAGGAATTACAGGGTGAGCYTGGATGCCATTTAGGTTTCACTGATAATGAAAACCCTGCTATCCAAACACACTAACTGCAGCATCACTTCCATTGTGCATCTTATCAAATATGCATGAATCTCCTTTCTGTGGGGATTGCTCTATGGACAGGGCACCTTTAACTCTGCAATGCATGCAGTGGCTGCCAGCAGAGGATTTGCCTTTTGCAGTGGAATCTGACTATTCCTGACTGAAAAAGGGTTCCTRAGATCACATTACCTGCTAACATTTTATTTTATTGCAATTTGAGAGGATTAGGGACATCACATCCCCCAGCAGAGATTTTCTTTCTGGCAGGTAAGAATGTCATATTTGTGCTAAGCCTGAGGGAATGTTTAAGCACACTGTAGGGAACAAATGCATGCCCAGAAATCCCAGAGTTGGCCCAAATTGTGTGGAAAAGCATGCACGGGTCAACAATGCCTGGTTTGGGCAGTGGTGGAGGAAGAGGGGGATTTTGGGAGAGCTGCAAGGGATGCAGTAGCCAGGAGTTAGGTTTAGTATCATGCAAATACAATAAAGTCCATGATTTGAACACAGGGCTAAAAATAAAAATGCACCTTTTTGTGAAAACATGTCAGGTCAGCCCCTTCACATTACAGTAATTACAAAAAAAGATGTTCTCCCCAAAAAAAGAGAGCAAATCATAGCACAAATCAATATGAGAATATATATATAAAGAAAAAAAACCCCTCCAATTTGTGATTTATGCAGAGAGAACTCATGCTGCTAGAGTTAAATTGCCCTTGCTATTGCTAAGAATCTATGGAYGACAAAACCTTAACTCAGAAAAGATGCATCCACCACAGATAATTCTGTATTAGAGCTCATCTGTGTGATAAGGAGCAAATTGATCACAAAAAAAAATGGTATTATCCAAAGAAGAAGTGATCATCGCTTGATTGCATTTTTCAAGTGCAAACAAAAAACTTTTTACTTTGCCAAGACTACTAATATACAGTCTTGCTGCTTTAAAAAGATCAATTTCATGAAGCTAGGAGARGAGAAAAAGGAACAAAAGAGCCAAACCAGCTGGGAGAAAGAATTTTATAAGAAAAATGTTACAATAATTGGGAACAGCTTAGGAACATTTTTCTGGATGTCCAGAAAAACCACAGTCTGAGTCAAAAAAGATGTAACTACTAAAAAACCAGGTTGGTTTATGGAGAAGGTGGTATAAACTACACATATAACAAATGCATGAATGGCAAAGTTCTTAGTTTTAATGCAAGCCAGCATTCAGAAAATGCCAAAAATGTGCAGAGAAACCATAGATTTCTCCTTTTATCCAGCTGTGTTTAAAAAAAAAAAAAAAAAAAAAAAAAAAAAAAAAAAAAAAAAAAAACAAAAAAATTTCCCTTTTAACCGAGGGGTTTAAAAAAAAAAAAAAAGAAAAAAAAACAATAGAAGGAAATATTCAGATATAATACAAATAAAATGGAACTGTCAAGTGATACTCTTCCTCCAAATGCTAAAGTATCAAATGGTCAAAAGGGACACAGAAAAGGAGAATGTTTCCAGTAAATACATTGTCTCCATTCGAAGAAAATYAGCAGAGTACAGTCACATGAATGAGTGAGTGTTAACAGCTACCAGCCACAACAGCCTCAGAGGTTTTGTAATTGTTGGGAAAAGGGTTCTTTGAAAGTTTACAGGACACAGGGAAAACTTTCTAGACATATTCATAAGCAACGTTAAATTCATGTCTTGCTCTTGGCCTTTTGCTGATTCTCCACCAGAGGAGTGTTACAAAACCAAAAGAGTTTTCACATCATCTAAACAGAGTTTATTTCCTCTCTAACTCAGCAAATACATATTTCTGGTACACCCAGCTGCCTAATTTGGCAAGGGCTGTCTCTCACTGCTTCCAAAAATAAACACAGACACACAGAAAGCACCAGACTAACACACAGGAGAAATCCTTCTGTTCTCAATGTCATGGGATACCTCCAACAACATCTTCCTATTTCTTCTCCACCTGAAAAAAGGCTTTCTGAACTAATGCTGTGAGAACTTCCAAAGAGAGGAGCACAGTTGATATTGGGGACTGGAGCAGAAAGTTATTACTCTTCCTCAGCTTCTTTCTCRAGTTACCACTGAGGGGTTTGGAATCCTTTCATGCTGAAGATGGATAAATGCATGAATAGAGGATTTGAGMTTTTCCTGTCTGCTCAAAGCCTGGTTTTTGAAACAAGCACTTTTCCTCTTGAAGGGTTCTGGAGAACCTGAGCAGCTGCTGCTGTGATGATTACAGAGCAGGAAAGCTACGGAGCGTTTGGTCAATATTTGGAATTCCATCAGCTAAGAACTTACCCTCTACAACAAACTCAAGCAGCTACCCAGGTGGAGTTAACTCAGTTTCACAACTAAAACCATATCCAGAAGATCTGAYGCTAATGGAATGAATCCATCATTCACTGGAGACCCTCACCTCCCCTCCTCTCAAAGCTGCCATTTCCCCATCATTGCTAAATACCACCTGTCAGSAGCTGCATTTGACTGAGATGCGGAGGCATCAATAAAATAATTGCTGATGTCAGGCAGCATTCTTTGCTCAGTGTTCATTAGCACAYATGACTTAATTAACAATGCCTTCCCATCAGAATAAATCAGCTCTTTTCTTTATTTACCTGATACCTTCAGACAATTTCATGACTGTAAGATGAGATCATTTCTTATTTCTTCCAGAGCATTAGGAAGGTGCAAGGGATGGACTCAGTTTGAGAMTGAGGTCCCCAATTCTCTGCTGATAGCAGAGGAATGGAGATGCAGATGGTGTTTTCAGGGAAACTTCAGAGATATGTAACAAAGGAATTAAAAAGAAACTTATTAGAAGTGCCACAACACAGAGAGAGAAAATAAAACCTAAGAAATTAGATCATGTAATAACATTGGGAACATGCAAAGAAGAGTAAAGATGATATATGAACCACCTCCTTATGAGAGATTGTTCCACTTTTCAGAACTGAATGGACAATGATAAGTGTTCTTTTAGAATTACACTAAGAAGAATTGGAAAAGCTTCCCTCCAGCATAACTTCCACTTGCAWCTACTGAGGATGCCTGAGGTAGAAAGCAGAGCTAAAAAAGAAACAACACCTGGATGCTGTCGAAAGGGGAACAGCAGATTTTCCTCTGCAAAGTACTTGAGTCAAGAAATGATCTCACCTAAACCCATGCAAACTCAAAATTACTCATGGGATGTTAACAAAAGCAYTTCAGATTTGTACAAGACCCACTCCTGGGCTGTGTTAMCTTCCTCCAGCAAAAAKGGCAATRCCAGGGGGCAGATCCTTTTCCYTCTCTCCACAMARRGCTGACACCAGCTGGGACASTCACRTTACTGTCACTTCACAGCCTTCCCWGTCTGTGCATCATGTAGTAAACTCTAAATAACTTCCTATTAAARAAGGTTCATTTACCTTCTTTAGAAATCCTAGACACCTGGCTGCACCATGTCAGTGTTCATTTCATTTTTAGAAAAGCAAATGCTGGAGTTTATTGCTTCTGGTAATGTTTAAAGGTGGCAAAATAAACTTTTTAAGCATTCATAACAGCTCTGTTGTGACAGATACACTGCAAATCTCTTACTTTGTCTTGAGGGCTGCATTCCACCCCCATTTGTCAGGAAAACCTCTGATGCAATGCCACCCTCATCCTTTTATAACAGGTAATATTGGCCACTGAAGCATTCACACTGGCTCTTTGTGAAACTCCCACAGCCTGCTGCTCATCTCACTGCAGCTTGAGGAGCTCAGGAAAAMCTTCCCAGGCATCAGAAAACCACATCAATCCAAGAGAAATCAAATCACAACATCACAACATCTGTGAGTTTACAGCCCATTAAAGTCAATGAAAAAATGATTCCATTTTCCAAGGGATTTTTGGTCTAAATATTTTGCTGCTCTGAAGAATAATTCCTCTATTCTGATCTGACTTGGAAGCCCCATCCTGGTCTACGTGAGTTAACCCCCCCAAGTCAATGTACCAGAGTACATTTTAAGAATAACTGTTTAAATGGATTATTAAGGTCTGTTGCTTGCTACAACCCAAAGTTTTACTTTTGGAAGGAACATTAATTCAAGCCCCGTACKCTCCCCTCTTTTTCAGTTTTAAAGGAAGCCTGAGGGTAGTGCTTTTACTTATTATGACAGGCAGAGTTCTCAGCATCTGTTTAAACAAAACAGAACAAAGGGATTATCTGTTGCCATGCAACCAATAAAAATGATACATTTTTAATAGCTGAGACCAGAAAAAGCAACTGCCATACAGGCTCAGAAACGTTCAAAAGAAAAAAAAAAAAAAAAAAAAAAAAAAA
>NW_026623794.1:30932-42304 GCF_030028575.1 Malurus melanocephalus | reverse complement strand
AAAAAAAAAAAACAAAAACAGAGGGTTAAAGCCTTGAATCAAGTTAAAGCACTTTCCACCAGAGGGGAGGGGCACAATCCTTTTATTATTATTGTGATATTAACTCAGCGTGGCTGGCAGGAGGATTGCTTTCAGCAAATTCTCCCAGTGGGCAYAAGAAATGTAGTTCTTACACAAATACATCAGATTTTCACTCCCCTGACCTTGCTGTGTCTGTTTGCCCCATTTCTCTACGTCTCATTAAAACACTTGACCTTTCATTCTGTGGCATGCAGAAATTTGGGACAGCCCAGACCACTCCTGACGCCAAATTCTGGGGCTCTCCAGAGAACAACTGGACTTGCACTCAGATCACTCATCCTCACATGGATAAGATTGGGAAAATCAAAGATCTGAACAGGATCAATGGAATCACTCCTTTCCTTTTCATCATTCAGATTGTGTAGTTTGGGCACAGCTTAGAAAATTCCTAAAGGAGCAATTTTACACCAGGCACAGCTGGTGGGGGTTGTGCAGCTTTCCTGATGCCTGCAGGGTAACGCCCATCCAGAAAACAAGAATTTGGATAGTCTGGATATAAACAATATCACTGAGCACAGAGAGTAGCTGACATTTGCAAGACCAGAAGGCAGAGTTAATGGAAATGTTTAAATCTAACATGTTAAAAGTCTCAGCCATAGGTAAACGTCTTCAAAGCTCAATAACAATACAAAAAAAGTGGATTTTTTTAATATTAACGAGTCTAGAGAACCAGAAAAAACCTTGAAGCAACTCATTTGTACAAGATGAAACTATTCTCAGGAGAAAAGAAGAGCCTGCAAAAATTAGTCTCCAGAGGATTTCAGCAGAAGCTTGAAGTGACTGGAAAATTATGTAGTTTAGAAAAGCACAAGACCCCCCATGGCCATTTTGCTATTATATGTTATCTRTAATAGCTAAATTGCTGTCCCATCCAAGGCTGTGGCCAGTGACCAGGATCTGACCCCAAACCACACGATGTTCTTACTCCTTATATAATTTAAACCCTTTAGAGAATACTGGAAGTTAAAAAAAAGGAAAAAAGTAATCACCCTTCTGATTTCTGAAAGCAAGTACCTTCAGGAATTTCACAGATATATTTCTACCATTTAATAWATAATGTTAGATGAAAGTCTCAACCTTGGCAGTGTACAAGGTCACAGAATTAACCAGTAAATTAAGAACAACTCTGTTCTTCAAAAACCAATCCAACTCTTCAAAACCAATCCAACTCCCCTCATGACCAGCAGATCTGGTTTTGCATACAGAAGAAACTGAAAATTAACTTTCCATAATCTGTTCCTGAGACTCAGTCGAAGCTGAATGGAGCTAGCAGGAGCTTTGTTTTAAGGTCAGCTTCCTTTGGATCAAATCCACACTGGCCTTCTCCAGATACCCAGCTCAGGTAGCATCACTTAGGAAAAGCCTGGACACGCTGCAAATCCTGCTCTTGGTTTTTTATGRCACCAGCAAATGCCTGTCTGGGGCTGAAGCCAGACAGCTTCAAGGCTAAGTCATCTTGGCATGTTTTTGTCTTCAGTGCCATAAAAGTTTTGTTTASAAGCAGTTAACAACACAACCACGGATGCTCATGGCTCTGCTCTTGTTTTCTGTTATGCCCCTCAGTGTGAGAGTGATGGATCAAAACACGAAATAGAATCTCTCATGTGAAATAAAGACTGACATGGCACAAGACATTTAGATCTCAATGTGCAATGATTTCGATTCCAAGCAAGAAAATGAGCAAGATCGATTTCTTCTTTCATCCTTTGTGTCATATTAAATAAGTGATCTGCTCTTTTAAAAGGATTATTTCTTTTTTTCAAATTGGTAATCATCACCACCAAGAACATTTTGGCAGCTATGGAACAATTAGGAAATATTGAAGGAACAAATGATTTCTCATTAATACATAATGATCATCATTAATACAAATGCAATTTGAAGTTAATTTAGAAGAATGGCTACATTAARATAACTATGTTTCTCCAATTAAAGGGCACAAACATTCTCCACTGAACCCACGCTGAGTTATTAAGTTGTTCTCCTTGGTGAAATTTTTGCAGAGTTCTGATTTCAATTTTTTTTTTCCTCTTCACTCTGCAAATGACTGAATTTAGTAAAGCTACCAGAATGGCAAGGAAGAGAGTGAAGCATCCTTGTGATGACTTGTTCTGTCACATTCCTAGCTAGAAATGAAGTGAAAGAAAGGAAATGTGGCAATCTGAATWTCCTGGAGGTTGTTCTATGCCCAAAAAAGAAAAAAGGTCTTTGTCAGGAGAGTCATTCTTCCACATAAAATGTGAATCAACAATAATTTTTACTGGTTCCAGCASTTAGCTTCCTTTTGATGTGATAGGGTAGAGGACAATATTGACCCTCAACAGAGSRGGGAAAATAGAGTAAAAGCAGCAGGATCTAGGCAACACTCAATGTGAAAAAAGCTGAAAGTATTTAAAGTTGATAGACAACAAAAATGTCACCTTCTAACAGTCAGTGATTGCTATAAATGTTAATAAGCAATTCACTATGCACAAAGAAAATAATAATAGCTTCACTAAAATCCATAAAATCTTGCTATTAGCAAAAAACAGAGCCAGAACACACCATCCATGGCTTTGGGCACGTGAACATGGAGGATAACTCCCAAATCACAGAACACTGACCTTAAAGAACACAATCTAAAGGCCACTGGGCTGAGGGAAACCTTCCCATTTATTTCTGCACACTTCAGCTCAGGCCTCAAAGGGAGATTGCATTCACCCTCTCCTGTTCTGCAAAGGCAGCTGAAAAGGATCTGAAAAGATCATTGCTCTTACACTTGATCATAATGCAGTGGCAGGATGCCTTCAAAAACCACCAAATAAATGGATAACACATATATGGGGTTTTGTTTTGATTTGGTTTGTGTTTGGTTGGTTTGGGGTTTAGCGGTTTTTTGGTGTGTGTGACTTTTTTGGTTGGTTTTTTGTTGTTTTGGGCTTTTTTTTTTTTAATTTTTGTCTCGCTTCTCAAAAAAAATACTACTTAATATATTCAGTAGATTGTGCAATTTTGCATTTTCATGCAACTTTGTGAARTTAGCTGCATATTCCATAATTAATTTTAAGAGAACTTATCAACAGACAGGCAATTGTGCTCGTCTAGAGGAAAAATAATAAATAAAGTCATAATGTCCATTTGATCTTCTCACAGGGACCCCTGCAGCAGAGGCACATTGTTGTACCAGCACAGAACTCAGCCCCTGTTCCTCTGCAGAGAGGATTTCAGGGTGAGCAGCCATTCAGGTGMAAACAGTGCAAATGTCTGAGTTTGAACACCTGCCTCTTTGGAGACTTTTCAAAGCCTCCCTGCAATTTATTAGCGGATAATTCCTGCCAGAGCTTGAAATGCTCTGAGCTGCAGAGGTGCAGTGCTGACTGGAGCCCAATCAAGTTATGCACTGTGATTTTGGATCCTTGTGAATACAAATGAGCAAACCCCGCTTTGGAGCCCCTCGTGCGTTTCTGCTCCGCGAACTCGCGGATCCCGGGGAGCCCGCAGGAAATACACCCGAGAATTTGGTGCTCAAATTAGTTTGCATCGTATCAAAGCACTTTAGTTCTTCTCTTGTGGAAAATTACTGCATGCTTAGTATGTTTGGAGAAAGGGTTTTCAATCTTTTGATTTATGGACCCTAAAAAGTGTTCCGGTGAAAGCATGGGAGATTCACACGCTGTAGAATCTCCATAGAAACCTGCTTTTCCTGAACCCCTTCGAAGCAACAGACAAATCTCAGAAGGTCCATTGATCACAGATCAAAAATTATTTGCATAAAGCAAAAGATAAAAAAATCCCATCCCAGATAATTTACTAGTTTTTCTCCCTTTTACTACACTCAGGTTTCACATTCATTCAGCAGAGTTAATGACACAGGAAACAGGACTCCACAAATTACTTAAATTTCAGCTGGCATCCACACCAAGCATTAAAAAATATTCAGGTTTGTACAGCTCAAATAAGTTTTCTCACTCAAATGAAAAGTTTTAATATAAACAAAATTGTGGCAAAGCACAACCAGCAGTGCCCTKCCTGTGTCACCCAGCTCTCAGGAGCCAGAACTTTAACCCAGAAATGGAAATCCATGGTTTGCCAAGATCACCTGGACCTGGCACCAGAGTGTTCATCACAACTGCAGCCCAAATGCCTGATTAGAAACCCACTGCCCTCTCCTTTTAGCTCAGTCAATACTCAACTTCCCTAAAAAGATGAAAATAGCTTCACTTGCACAAAGAACTGTGCCCACGTCCATCCCTTCTCCTCACTTCAGCCACTGCTCTGTTGGATTGCCRAGGGCTCCAGAGGGAAATTACACAGGTTTGGCCTTTGAGCTGAGGAAATGTACTCACCAGACTACTTTGCTTAGTGTCTAAAATGTTCATTGTTTTCCCATTATGATATTTCTCTGAATGTTTGCAACTTCAAGTCAAAAAGTTCAATGATGGTGGCCAAAAAGGAGTGYTCAGCTTTTTATTTCTCTCTCAGGCAGCTCACTCAATGCCATTACTGACTTCTTATTCCACAGTGCATTTGTATTTTGAGTACCACATTTACTAAAGTGATCTCAGACTCCTCAGTATAAAGTGGTATATGTATGTAYAAGCTCATCAGTTATTCAAAACCACAGTATTTATAAAAATAATTTAAAAGCCTCCTTTTCCCTTTCTAGACCACTTGACTTTTGCTTTAACAAACGCTATTCCCCCTGCTACAGATTAATCACTACAAAGTGCCAGAAATTCTCWGTGTCAATGACTATAATTTGAGTTTAGCAAGAATTGCTATGACCAGCRACCCTGCCTGACCCCTTTTATGACAACTGCTAAAATCCCATGCTGGAATACTGCAGGGACACCCTGTTTGACCTACAAACATAACTCAGGTCAGGGAAAGAGTGCTGATCATGACAAAGCTTTCAAGCCAAAATCAGAAGTAATTAAGGACATAGTTAATGCATATGATTAATTTATTTTTTTTTTTTAACTGGGATGTCCACTGAATACTTTTCAGGGTAAAAAAGCACTGACTAAATCATAATTCTCTCCACTCACCACAAGGCCAAAAAAAAAACAGTCTGTAAAGATTTTTAGGGATTAAGAACCACTTGCCATAGCTTTGTGATCTAGTGCTTAATACACCCTTTCTGCATCTTCCTCATTATTTGAATGCCTTTAATTTCACTCAGTCTTTATTACTTTGAGGTCCTAGTCTTGTCGTGTCCTCCCCATATTTTGACCCATTCTTGCCCTTTCTAAATTACATGCTATTTCATGTAACTCTGTAATCATCAGCATAKACACTTCTGAAATGTGATATCCTAATGCAGAATTTGATAACTTTTTAGAGMCAAGAAGAGGGAGAGTCTGGTCTGCAGCTTTAGTTTATCTGCAGCTCAACAGTGAGTGACACCAAGACCTTTGTAAGATGCACCCATGGCCTTGAGGAGCATGAGACACCCTAAGAGGCACCCAGAACCCATGGGTCAAATCAACAAATATTTTAGCCCTTGAATTCTCAGACAATGTAATTGTTATAACCATGTTGTTATCTCCAGAACAGTATCTTGAAAGAAATTGAGTCCTCAGCTTCCCAAAGTGCAACATCTCTGTGGTCAGCTGCTGCATCATTTGGCCTGGCTCAAACCTGAGCTGGACCCCACAACATTTACAGGACTCTTCCAACCTCCATCATTCTGAAGTTCATTATGTAAATGCTCTTAATATCAAGCTCATGAATGCATTGCTAATAATCCTTTGCACTGCATATGGTCACTTCACACTGAGACCTGGAAAACTGGGCCTGTGAGGCAAATTCAGTCACATTCCTAAATGATTCCATCTGAGATGGTAAAGAAAGCACACATGAAGAGTTTGCAGGTGCATATATCCTTGCAGGCTTAAGTACTCTTAGAAGTTCCTTCATGCAACACTAAAATACTGCTAGATTTTCATTACTTTTAGCACAAAAACAGCCGTTTGAAGCTGGTACTTTAAAAAGTGGTGTTTTGGATTTTGTTTTGGTCTGATGGGTCAATTTTCTTGTCTCCAAAATTCCTCCTATCAGCAGACAGTCTGTCCTAAGTTCACCCTTTAATTTAGCCCAAACTAGGTCAGATATGCAGAACTGCAGAATCACAGGGGAAGTCCAGAAGCAAAAATGTCTCACAGATTGAAGAGAAGGGTGGGGGAAGATGTTGTAAGATTTGGTTTTATTTCTCATAATCCTACTCTGATTTGATTGGTAATAAATTCAATTAATTTCTCCCAAGCTGAGTCTGTTTTGCCTGTGATGGTAATGGCAGAGTGATCTCTCCCTGTCCTTATTCTGACCCACAAACTTTGAGTTATATTTTCTCTCCCATTCCATATGAGGAAGGGACTGAGAGAGCAGCTTTGGTGAGCACCTGGTGTCCAGCCAGAATCAACCCACCACACACCATGACTCAAGCAATAAACTGAAAGAGTTAATCATAAATCCCAAACATTGATTATTTTTGTGGTCGCTGGATATTAAAAGTCCCTGCACTTCTACACCAAACACAGTTGCTGAAATACAGTACTGAAACCCAGGAAAACCAAAGAATTTAGGAAGGCAGAAGATCACACTTAATTGTCCATGAAAATTTTAGCCAACTGCAGGTGTACTCAATTAACATCTCATTAAAAAAACCTCTTGAACTTCAAATAAGCCGTCAGCCTTGTATAGTGTAAATGAAGGGCATAATTGATAGCCACAGCAGTGCTAGGTTAAGTGCTTTAATAACATTCTGGCTCTCCAGAGAAAGTCAGCTCTGTTTCATCAATATAAAGAATCCATGCCAAAGAAGTTTCATAGTTTAAATGAGTTTTCTGTAGCTGCAGCAGAATAAAGGCAATAAAGTCAGGGGAAAACTCAGCATAATGCAGCATGAGCTTTTTCTGTTTGCTCCTGGAATATTTGCTTCTATTTAGACTGTTTTCAAAGCAAAAATGCAGCACACATCTTATTTACTTTGATAGGCTAATGGGTACAGATTCTCCATAAAGCATAAAATATCAGCGCATTTCCAAATGCACAGCCCCACTTCTGATCCCATTTCTGAGCCTGTCTTTGGCAGGGACTGATTTGTGAGGCTGATTTTGGACACACCAGTGACTGGCCAGCACAGGGTGCTTATTCCCAGCAGCCTGGACCTGCAGAATATTCCCTTGACAGAATTACTTCAAAAATGCCAGAGATCCCTCGACAGAATCATTTCAGAAGTGCCAGAGATCAGTGCCTTGTCCTCTCTACTCCATCCAAGCAAGCCTGAACTTGGGGAAGGTTTGTGTATAGAGCAAARTCATAAATCTACACTCCTGGTGCGCTGATTGATGAGAGATGGAGGAGAAAAATATAACAAGGTATTTGATCCCTGGCCTTTCACTCAGTGTTATTGCTCTGGCCTTTGGACAGCACAGACTAACCAGGTGCAGCAGCTGTAAAAGAGCATCCATTTTCCAGAGGATCAGACTGTCTGTCCTTGAGGGGAAAGGAGATCTTCACAGAAGAGAWCAAGTACCTCCAGCTTCTTGCACTTCAGTCAATATTCTCTCCAATTCCCACAGCTCCAGAGTTCACAGCAGGGCTCAGTTTCTGGAGCTGCTGGGGCTGCCAGACTGCAGGTCACTCACTGGGGTCTGCAAATTACCTCTCAAGTGCTCCAGAAAAGATCATTAACTAAAGCTATTCTCCAGTCAGTTTAAATTTGGTCTGCACCTTCCCTGGAAATACTGGGAGATGCAGAAATTGAGAGCTTAAAACTAATGCCTGATACCTGGGTGAAATTCCATCCTGGTATCTCCTTATTAAGTTTCTAATATTATCTGGAAAGCTGTGATTACACCACCCTTAGTTTTCTTTTTTCTTTCCTGTCTGTTTCTTATTAAGCATTCCCAGGCTCCATTCCTCCTTTGTCCTGGCACACACAATGACCTCAGGCCAGAGCTCTCATCTTCACRTGCCCTGAATTTTGCAAGTGCCTTTGACCCTCGTGGATGAAGAGYATTTCTTTGAGTAAAACATTCATGCTATTTTTCCTCCCACACCCCATTGGTTACCAAATGGCTCCTTCTGCAGTTCCCTGAATTTGATTTCATCACAGGGAAGGTTTCTCTACTCTGTCTTAATGGACTTTTGCTTTGTGACCAGAGAACTTCAAAGAACTTCTTCAAACCATAGAACTATCCCTCAACACACATCACTCTTCACAAGAGGTGGATTCACACCAGTTCTCAGTTCTCTCAAAGCTGGGAATAGCTGTCAAGGTCATTTTTGCACTTWTTCTATCATATTTCATGACCACATTGGTTTCTGTAGCTGTCTCCAACACAAACAGGTCACTTCTCATATCTWTATTGTCTAAAATGCCACCATTTTATAACAAAGTGAAAATAACACCTCTGATAACTACCYTGTTTTGAATAAGTAATGACAATGTTTAAAATAAAAATGTCGTCCCTTTGACTTTGTATTTTATATTAAAATTGACCCACCTCAAATAGCAGCTGAGGAAATAGCAATCCCTACATTAYATGAGTAGGATACTGAATCAAAAACATTTTAACTGCAGGTAAAAGATCTCATCATGAAAAACAGAAAATATCAAAGTTCCTATTGTTCAGCTCCTATGTTATTTTTGTAAAATTCCAGGTTGCAAGTGATAGTTCTGGTGTGTGAAATTAAAACCATACAATTTGGTAATCAAATGAAAAACCCAAGAATATAGTGGGTTTTCCACACCTGTGAACTATCACTCATTTTGTTGCAGTGGCTGGCAAGAAGCAGTGATCTTGAGTTGACAGAAAGCCTCCCATAACGGGAATAAATTTTGGATCAGCTCCAAACCTCACTATGAAAGTCAGCACAATAACACAGCAGCTGCAGGAGATGAGACTCTCAGGAGGCAGAARGGCTTTGAGCACTTCAGGTGTGGTGTGGAACATCTCCTGCCTTCCTCTCCTCCTCATTTCCACCAGCAAGAACCATCACTATGGATAAAAGGCAGCAAGATTTACTGACTTTGACCACTTATATAATATTYGGATCATCCAGTGGCACAGAGGAACTGCACCTCAGAAGTGGCAGTCACATCATGGGAAGGAAACTTCTCCTTTTAGCTGTGGCCACTCTATCTCCTGGGAGACAGCTCTAATATTATTCTGTGGAATGCAGCCTCTGTTGTTTTAAAAAACAGAAGGGGTTTGATATTTGACATGGCTGGAACTAACTTATTTGCTTATCTTGAGAGTGTTTGCCCTTTTCAGCATTCCCTGAATTATACAGACATTTCCCCTCTCATGTAGCACAGCTTCATCATCTGCTTTACAGGAAGAACCAGTCAGAGATAAACAGGAAAATTTTTCCCAGCACCTCAGCAAAAGCCAAAAGACTGATTCTGAAGCTGCACTTCCAACTCACCCAGAAATCTGTAACTACTAAAAGGAGTTCTGTAGGAAAACAAACACGCAAAAGAAAAACAAAACAAACAAACAGCACCAAAAAATTAACCAACACCACACCACCCCCCCCCCCAAAAAAAAACCAAAACAAACCAAACCAACTCAACTAAAACTTAAAACAGCAAAGCAGCATTTCTACTCAAGACAAAAGCTACATGAGCAGTTCTATATATGAGGAAMAATCAGTAACTGAGGTGCTTCATATTTGCTGCTTCACATTCCTCTTCCCCACTCTTTCAGAGTTAGGATGCTGGGCTTTAAAATTTAGGCAAAGATTTGATAAAAATATAATTCACTCGATACAAAACCTATTAATAATCTCAGTCTCAGAGTGAAAAAAATAAAAAGAAGGCATAAGTTCAATAGGAGTCCTGAAGTGCAAAATGCAAAGGAAATCTGGCCTTTAATTTTTAATATATGAGAATCGTGACTCAATTCTGGCTGCTCAGCCAGAAGTTCAAGGAGATTTAGTACCTACAGCTCAGGCATTGAATCAGTCYTGGAAACCTATCAATTGCATCATTTAAAAGTGGACTGGAAAAGAGCATCAGAGAAAAACTGCAGGGAACAATTTTCTAATGGTCAAAAAAAAGAAAAAAAAGGGATTATTATAGAACTTTGAATGCATATAATTTTATCTTCACAAGAGATATGGAAAAAATACATTTCAAAATGCTGCCCAGCTGGTAAACCCAAGGCAGAGGCTCCTGAAATTTTTACTACCAATAATCTTCTGAAAAAGAATCATATATTTTCCATTTCTTGTGAAAAGATTGTTGTCTCTAACCTCAGTCACTTCAGCTAATCTTTGGTCACCGATTCTCCCCAAGACTCTGCCACTTTCCAGTTTAAACAAACTGTACTTTTGTACTTGAAAATAATCTTTCTTTTTTTAGGCAACAAAAAGGTGGGATCCTGGACCTGTAAAGAAGCCAACACAGAATCCTCCACTAAATTCCTCTCTGTGATTTCATTGTTCAAAAACTCCACAGTTCCTCTGTGCCATGTCTCACTCACAATTATTAGCTCTGCTGCACTTTTACATTTATATCTATATATATATGTATAAATAAATATAAAAAATGCACACACATTATCCCACCCACCTCAGCCCTTCCMTTATCTTGGCCCTCTGCTTTTACAATGCAACAGTTCAGCTTTCAAAGGAAGGCTGGGAGAGAGGACAAGCTGGGTTACAGAATTAAACACCAAATTCCCTAATTAAATGCAGAGGGCATCMTATCTGCCAAACTGAATTGAAAGACTTTGGGTCACATGCTTTAATAAAGCCTAAATGAGATCAGTGATGAGTGGCATGTTTTTGACAGACAAGGCTCCTCGGGGTAATCATTAGGTGTGGCCACTGAGAGCAGAGCTGAAAGTGTGCCCTTTGTTCCTGSAAAAATACTTGGTGACATTTTCTTCCCTGCTTCTGAATCCCCTTGAAGAAGGAGCTGCTGGTTGGCATTAAATGTCACTGCTTGAATTAAGATCATTTTAACTACAACAGAACTCGTTACTCCATTTGAGGCAGCGTCCCAATCTTGGAGGCTCCTCTTTCTTGCCCAAAACTGCACCCAGGTGAATTATTACCCTTTTGCAGCTCTGTCACACAGTCAGCAGTGGCACTTCAATGAATATTGCTGCTGGTGAGGTTGGACATCACTGCTGAGTGTCCCACGGGATCCCAAAGATCCAAATTCCCCTAGAGGAGCCCTACAGAGATCTCTGTGCCATGCTGTGATATCAACTGTGCCCATCACAACCCTGCAGTGCCAAACCCAAGCCAGCTCTGTCCAAGAGTGACCCTGCAGTGCCAAACCCAGGCCAGCTCTG
>NW_026623794.1:0-30612 GCF_030028575.1 Malurus melanocephalus | reverse complement strand
CTGCTGAACCAGCTTTAGTGACCAAACAAGGGGTTTATTCTGCCCCCAGCTACCCTACAAAAGGTGGAAACCGAGCATCACAGCATCTGTYTGAATTCAGAAAGATTGTCCATGAAGATGGGCCATCACCTGCAATGCAGTTAGGTCTCTGCATTGCTTTTCAATGATAAATTTGGGGAGTCACCACATGAGTGAGCCACAGCTCTAATTTGCCCCGATTCTCACTTCAGTTAAATGGACAGGAGGAGCAGGGGGGGTTCCTGCAGATGTCAAAGCAAACAGATCCTGATGTGTGGCTGCTCTAATTCAACCACTATTCTATTCCACTCTGAAACCTCGAGCTGCAATCARCCTCCACACTGACAGAGCCAGAACTACCCATTCTCCCTACATGGCACCAGCCAGAGTGGCATTCAGGGATCAATTCAGCCTTTTCAATTGTTATCATTCCAAAGGAACCCAAAGAGTTTGGGCAGAAGCAGCTGTGTGTTCAGTATGAAGGCACACAGGTCTTCTGTATGTGCTACAGTGGGTAAAACAGGAAAAAACCTGAGCAAGGTGATCATCACCTTCATTAGGAGCTGTCTTGAGAGCAAGAAACAATCTGGTAGTGAGATCTCCTTTAAAAAAAATCCCTCCCACACCCATGTGGGGTGTTTTTGAAGAGCAGTTTGGTAGAACACATAGTATAGAAATCCATTCAGCTTAAGTGAATATATCTGCACAGCCAAACTTCTGCCACCCTGCTCGTTCCCAGACAGCCCACACTGCAAAGGGATTGCCCTTCACTCCATAAATCCACTGTTTGATTCAGGTTAAGCACAGAGGAAAGATTTTTCCATGCAAACACAAGCAGAAAAAAAAAAACCCCATCAAACATTAACATCCATCTTCAGTCCATTTCTAAAATTACTTAAAAAATAAATGTTCTGTCTCTGGCTGTAAAAAGCTTAATATGGTTTTAAAGTTTTCACTTCATAGTCAGAGGATTAAATTCTTTGAACACAAYGTGGTGTACAAAGAAGTCATCTAGTCCTGGCAGGACACGAGCAGTCTGAGCCATAAGCAATCTGTCAGGAGATTGAGTCAAGGATATTGTGATTCATGAAGAATATTAAAAATGAATGGCAATTTAAGTCGTAATTCTCACTTTTAAACACCAGCACATGTCGATTATTTTTCCGCACAAAGTATGGTTTGAACACTGGTTTTAGCCACTTAAACTCAGGATTTAGTAGAGTTTCTAAAAAGACCAAAAAGGCAAAGTCATTCACCCAAAAGYATGTGCTTCATTTCATCTTGTTTTGACCTGCTGCAAGGATCACTGAGCTTAAGAAGGGATTGGTCCAGAAAGTTTCCTCTGTTCTGGTTCAATTCCTTTGAAGTCAGTGGGAGTCAGCACACATACTTGTGGGTACATTCACAACAACAACAAMAAAAAAATACTCAATCCCAGAGACAACARGAAGCAGAAAAACTTAAATAAAACTATCTGCAAAGTAAATGTGTTCATAGTGTTTGTACGTTGGACTAACCAGAAAAGAACTCTTTCCACCTTTCATATACACACAAATGATGGGTAAAGGAAAAAAGCGTGGAAAGTTCAAGGGTTGAGCAAACATCTCCTTAAAAAGCTGTTTGCTCACAATACTGAAGAGCAGTGAGCAGCCTGTTTGCAGTTTAGCTGCAGTCCAGAATCAATCAGTGGCATTCTGACACTCAGCTCAGCTGTACATCGATCTTACAGGACTCACCACTGCACAAAGGTCATTGACAAGGTGGTTTGCCTCTTCTCTGCACCTTATTTACAGGCCTGTTCAAGTATTTCAGTTTCACTATAAATTAGGAAATCAGCTTTATKATGCACTAATCTAATTGAAGTTCATCAAGCAAAGCACAGCAATGCAGAACATGTTCCTTTCTTACACCCTTTAAACCCCAGAATTAGAGAAAACTCTGGCGTTCCCAATTCTTGCTTCTCTTCACAAAAGGTTGTCAACATCACCTCCACAAGATCACCTGGCCCAGCTCTGCCTTGGGAGCACRCATCATCACAGATTGCATTTCCTTATTTTAATTATCTTGCACACAGCATGACAGAAAYTGTATTTCTGACACAAAATCACATAACCCAACCCACACATTTAAACATGGAGAGCACAATTAATGCTTCAGAGATATCCACGTGCCTTCCTTTATATATACCCTGCCTTCAGCAGAGAAGGCAGATTCCTGTACTCTGCCTACAGAAATAAGAAAATGGTCAAAAAAAGCAGAACGCTCACTGGGAGGTTAGCCTGGACAGATAGTAAAGAGTCAATAGGAGAGTTTAAAAATACTGAAAGTTGGCATCTCTGTCAATACCACCAATTACTTCTTATTTCCATAAGTCTTTCCCCCAAATCCATTATGTTAGCAGCCAGAGAAACTGAAATGGATTCTTCGAGAAGCCATCAGTGCTTCTATCTGCAGAATTAATGAAATTACTGATCAATGAGACTGTGCAATGTCTGCCCCCCAACTTCCATCTCATCTCTGTACTCTGTACAATGTCTGTCCCCCAACTTCCATCCCTTCTCTGTACTCTGGTTCTACTCACCTATGGGGCAAAATGCCTGAGCTGCAAAATGACCCTGAGAGCACAAAAACTGTGCTGACCTCCACTGCTCTCACAGCTAAGCCTGCTGACTTCACCCATCTATCAGCTGCTGATTTGAAGAGAAAAATAAAAAGAAAATAAGCTACCTGCATTCAAGTAAAGAAGTTTTTGCCTGTGGTCTCAGCAGAAACAAACAAAAAAATAACTTATTGTATTTTTAAAAGGACTGTACTTCTAGTGGATCATCTTGTTCTCATGGGAACAGAATGAAAGGGCTTGAAAAACTCCTTACTTAGGCTGTAGAGAATTCCCAAAGGCTCCCAAAAGCCTTCCTGACTCACAGTGCACACRAGTGGGCTGTGGAAAAACACCCCAAAAATAGCAGCCCTGGCTCTGGTGGGTTTTTTTCCCACCTGCCTGCACGGAGCCTTTTCTGTCCTTCCTTCCCAACACACAGTGCTCACTACTGAGTTAAAACTCCCCTGTGCAGTGCTGTGACAATATGTTAGCATTTACTATGGCAGGATGACAATGATGGTTTACAAAATWTTGTAAACAAGGCAGAAACAGTTTTTGTCTTGCAAGGCGTTGTTTTAGAAAAGTGACAGAAATCCCAGCAACTCGATTCTTTGATGTGTTATGCACATCCAAACCACAGCATAATGAAAATAAAGAAAAAGCAGGAATTAGAATACAAAACRGGCATGGCTAATTCTTTGTGCTAAAAAAAGATGATTAATTTTCTCTTTAATGGTACAGTCATGGTTCAAACATAAAAAAAACAACAAATAAAAAAATCCCAACCCTGCTTGTGTTGAGTGTTGTATGATAGCTCCTGGGTTCCAGYAGGCAATTTTTAATTGTTTTTAAGTAGTAGAGAAGTGCCTGTCCACAGTGTGAACACCTTTTACAAGGAGTCAAAGATTCCCTGACAAGCACAGAAGAATGGAAATGAGGTGCYCCATGCTACTCCTGTAATTTCAGATCCCCACACTGATACCACACACAGCACTCAGTTCAYTGTCAGCATTATCAAACCTCTAATCACACTTGCAGTGTTATTGGAGCTTCTTTCCTTAACAATTCCCAGCTGAGGGTGTTCCATATCACTGCTCACATCCCATTAGTCACTTCTGACCCTAACAAATACCCAGAGTGCTGGAAGATACTCATGTTAYCCTCTCCAAAGAAACTTCTGGAATTACAGCATCATCCAGTGTAGCAAATGTCACTATTTAGAGAAGGTAAATACAAATTTCTAAACATACCAACWGGTTTTTTACTGTAATACAGCAACCATATGATAGCACCTGCAGAGAYGAGGTCATGAGATATCCATCACACAGTGACAGAAGGTGCTCAAAGCAGATATTTCTCGTGATGTAACAATTTCCAAACCCTCAGTAAAGGAGAGACAAGCACCAGGCACATCCTGCTGCCTGATTTGAGTGTGAAATGCTGCAGGACAGGAGCAGGGACACACCAAGCTCCAGAGAAACCCAGGATTTCACACAGGCATTACCCCAGAGTCTGCACAGTGAGCTCCTCATTTGCATCAGAACTGAACACATTCATTTRCATCACCCTCACTATATTTTAAAAGCACTTTTCAGCATAAATTTCGCTTCAAAGTTCAGCACAAATCAAAGCTTCTTGATGTGATTGAGTTCTGTCTTTTTCTCTCACATCCTTCATAGCAAAATGCCTGCATCAAGCCACTTCAAATTTTAACGACAGTAGATGCCATTTCTCACCTCACGAGATCAGCTGCATCCTTTACTAAATGCTTGTTTTATATTTACCTCCTGCATGTTGATACTTCATCACAATTTCAGGTAGCAGTGCATTTAAAAGACAACATTATACATCAGACTTTTATCAAGCACAGCCAATTATGCAAATTCCCCCAAAAATTATTTTCAAAGAAAAGCAGGATTGATTGCAGAGATCTACCATTTACACAGACAGTGATTTAGGAGGGTATTTCAATTGCTAATATGCCTAACAAAGACGTGGGATTTGTTTGTAAACTTCAGGCCTACAAAATTGAATGTCAACACCRGATAATTATCATGTCCTATCCAAAATGCTAAACTTAATCGAAATAYTCTTTGTAGTAAATCAACAGTCAGCACTAGTCTTAATGAAAGTTGATTATGATGCTGCCTGTRTGTAAAAAGTAAGCACCAGTCACACAAGTACCACGTACTTGAAGCAAAAATAATAAATAATTCCTCATCACTGCCTGGCAYGAGAAATATGACACCAGCACTGCATTTGATTGATTCCTTAGCTGTTGGAGCTCAGGGCACAGGTACCAAACTCGTTTGGATGAGGGAAAGATTCCATATCCATTCCCATTCTTTTACAATGTGSTTAGTGGGAGATATCTCCTGTGCTGGCCTGTGAAAAACACCCAAATCATCCAGGAAAAAGCAACATTGTGCAAGTCTTGATGAGCATTTGCAACACCCAAGAGTGTTCTGGTTTATCCTGCACTCGTGTCAGACCAGAGGAACTAAACCAACCCTGTTCTACACAGATCCTGCCCCAAGAGGAKGGGATAAAAGATGCTTTTTGCACAGTAAACAGTTTACACTGAAGAGATAGTGTTGTGAAAATACTTGTTAAACCATCTCAAATCTTCTGTCACATCCATTGCTGGAACACCAGGGTTCTAATCGGCCAGGAAAAAAAAGGCAAGGGAAGCTCAAGTGATTCTTACACAGCTCTACCATCCACCAGAAAGCAAAGTTAAAAACTCCAGGAATAACTAATGACTTCTGAATTACTTCAGGGACAGATATTGCTGTGTTAGAAAAATGTAGGGTGGATCATAAGAATGTTTATGGCTTCCACTAGGAAACTTCAACACACTGTAATAACAGTTAGAGGCCGTTCCTAAAATAATTAGATCATAACACAGAAACAAGCAGCAGCATTCTAAGGCGTGATATTTGCATTTTTTCTACAATAATAAATACATTTGCCCCCCTCTATTTTAAAGTTAYACTTGATAAAATAGAGAAAGCCAGTTTTAGAATCAGCAAGTCAAAAATTAYCCATGCTGCCTCCATGGATAACAAATCCATCTCAGCTGCTGAGGCCTCRGAACTGGGACATGCATCAAGTTTGGGTTCCAAATGTTTTTTTTTTTCAAAGTTCTGTGCTCCTCTCTGGGCTTTTCTGTCCCTTCCCACCATGCTGTGCCAATGTTTGATCCYTCTCCCAGCCCAGCCCACGTCCCACAACTCCCTGTTATTCCATGGCTGGTGGGCACAGGCTGCTCYTCCTGCTGCGTGCCATAAACAAAGAATCTGCTCAGGCTCAAAATAGTTTATTCTCCCAGTAGGAACAAGACATAACAGAAAGACAACATTAAAACAGACAGTGTTAACATATGTCTCTTACTTGAGGAGTGCTGTCTCCTGGGGATAGCCAAGGCAGCCTTAATTTTCCTTGAAACCCTGGGAAGTGTGTGAGCATCTAGGACAGCTCCCTYCAGGACTCCCTCATGCTGGGCAAGAAAATCCTCTTAACCATCTCCCTCAGGAGAGGGATGGAGCCCTTTCACAGCTGTGACTGCTCAGTTCCTTCCTCCTTAACCAAACAAGTGGGATAAATTCCACACAAAGTCAATCCAAACACTCGAGAGCTGTCTCTGTCCCACAACAAGCACTTGCCATCTCAAACATTCCTCTTTGCCCATCCTGTCTCTCAACAAACCACCTTCAARTAAATTCATGTGTTCCTACAGCAAAGGAGCATTACCTTGGCCAACACATTCCCAGTTGTGACACATCACCACTGCAGCCATCCCAGAACCATTCCTATTCCTGTTCCTGCTGGAAAGTGTCAACCCCAAAACTTTCTTCTTCCAACAACGAGAACACAAAACAGAAAAGCATGATGTCTCTGTTCCAGATGATGCTTTTTAAATACAGACATCAAGCGCAGGAAAACCAAGAAAAAGTCATTTTAACAGGATGAATCTAGGTGGTTTGGAATTTTGTCAAAACCACCAAGGAAGCTACAAAACAAATAGATGGTGATGCAACAGTCCAGGTGCTTTGCACCAATGCTGTGGTTTGACAACAGCATCATCCCCCTCATTTTTTTCTCCCTACAAGATTTTAGAACCCTGTGATATCTGGCTTCTCCCCTTCAATCTACGTATCGCTTTCCTCAATTATATGTGCATATTCCAGCAAATAAGGGGGGAAAAAATTGCCTTCTGATTTCCCTTAAGCTATTTACAGGTCAATTTTAATGATGGACATGAGAACTAAGAGTTTGCCTGAGGGTTTGGGTTCCCAACTCCATCTGACTTCCAGGCAGTCCCCAACCCCTTTGAAATTCACAGCAGAGCTCCCATTTCAAATAGCGTTTCTAATATGCTTTAAACAAAAGAAATCATACGAAAATCCTCAAAACTAAATCAAGCCTGTGTCAAACAATTTATGCAATTCTCAAGAAATGAAAACCGAGTGAAAATATGAATAATTGAATAGGACTCTGTTTCCTAAAGTCTCATGGAGTATTTCCTTTGTCTGAGACTCCCTGGGGCCTGTGCTACTGAAAACACTGTCAGTTAAAGCTCTTCCATTTCCAGGAGCTGCCTCACGAGTGGGAGAGGATTTATCACTGTTGTCACACTCCTTATTCTGAAAGAATTCTGAGAATTCATCTCCTCAGTGCCACTCAGTTTGGGACAGCTGAAGGAGCAGGAGGTCACTGCTCAGAGCAGCAGACAAAGGAGCACAGCAGTGTTGGAAAAAAGGAGAAATCACAAATGTTCTCTGGTAAGGATTTGATGAGGAGAAGCAGAGGAAAAGGCACCATCAGTGCTGAGGCATTTGTGGTTTGTAATCTGGGCTGGAACCCCAAGCTCCAGGGCAAACAGGAGCTCCACACCACAGCACGAGCACCTCAAAATCYACACCCAACCCTTCTGTGAAAAGGAGCCACAAAAATAGGAATTCCTGCCTCGGGGTGCCCATGGTAAAGTGCCACAGCTCTGATCTGCCTGCTCACCACCCGAGCACACGGCCACACAAATTACTGCTGAATAAATCTTCATCAGGAGATTGTATCAAAGGTAGAATGCGGATAAATTCAGCTATCCCCAACCAGCCACACAGGAAATTCACACAAACACCTCTTTAGATCCCAAATGCTTCACACAGTAACCAACCCCTTAGGCCACCATCACCAAGGCTGCCTTACATGGGCCATTTCCACTTACTTCAAAAAGGAAAAAAATACAGAAAAATTGCTTTAACTTCAGTGTGAGAAAGATACTGATTCTCAAAAGAGTAAGGTGCTTTTTCTTTTTAAATATCTAAAGTACTCCTTTACTTTTTACCACTCAGCTGCCTTTCCTTGATTAAAAGGGAAAGATTTTCCCCATGTGACTTCTGAAACTTAGCAGTTATTACACTCAGGATGATCCAGAAGTGCTACACGAGCACAAGTCAAGTACTGGCTGTTCCCTTTTATGATAGCTGAAGACCTGGTCTCAAGATTTTACATTTGTCACTAAAATAAAAAGTGAAATATTACTGAGCAACTTCCACTGGAGTTCCATTTCAAAGGTGATGTTTCTTGTAGAAATTAATTTTTATTTTATTTTGGGATCCTATCTATTTCTTCCCATCTCAGTATTGTTTTCTAAAGGTCTGAATTTCAAAAGAGAAATCCTTTCAGGGGAGGCTTTTGTTTTATGCTGTCTCATCTCTTTTGGCAATAGTTACAGTAACTAGAGTTGTTTTTTTCTAGGTTTGATTTTGTTTGGTCTAAAAGAGAAAATGTTACCAATATGTCRCTGATAATTCATTTAACAAAGCCCTCAATGAGTATATTTAATGGAGAGAAGAGGAGATAGAGTGAAGAATGGGAAAGAATTGTTATTATGTTGGTGTAAGCAGCTATACATCATTAYTTAGCTTAACAACTGAACTATAAAAAAAAGATAGTTATAGCAATAAACATATTTTGTGGGATGTAATTCTGTGTACCTGAGACACGGCCCTCTTGGGCAGAGCATGAATTTAGATTATGGAAATATTACTTACTCCTGAATACTTCCTAAATGTCTCCAGGAAAACAAAACATATATCTCTCCAGCAATATTGACAAAGTTATTATTAAATATTACACGGAAATAGCTGTAAACAACCTGGTATGACAGAGTGTGCTCTTTGGAAAAGATTGTGCACACATTACCAGAGGGGGAAAAAAACAAAACCAAAACCAATTGCAGGAGCATTCTGGTATCATCTACTCTTTTTTTTTCCCCTTTAATGAAAAAATTGGCCTCATTGATCTTCCAAAGTTTTAATCCCCCATTGCAGTGCAGGGTTAACACAGCCCCAGGACTCAGTGGCTGCCAGACACACAGTGATGGATCTGTCACAGCAAGGAGATGGAGAAGGGACTTTGCTGTCCTTCCCCTTGCACTGATCAGCCCAACGAGCACAGGAAGATGTGCCAGATGATGTTTTTATTTTGTAAAGTATAGATCATGCAGAAAACCAATAGGCATGGGGAAATGCTCGTTAAAGAAACAATGTGAGTGTTGCTCGTGGGTCTGTCTGCAGCTCTCCACTTTCCTGGCCCCTCTGCTTTCAGAACAGGATTTAGAGAGCTGTGCAGAGCTGCCTCTCCTGTCCCAGCCCTGGCAGCCCCTCTGCTATTCAGAGTGCAGGAAAACCTTCAGCTTTGTGCCCCTTCCCTGTCTGACACCATGAACCACTGATCCCTGTGCTCCAGGAGCTGATTGTGCTGGAGTGCAAGGCACTGGGAGTGTGAATTCCCATTAATTCACACTGGGCCTGCAGGGTGAATTAATGGAAATCCCATTTCYATGGCCCTCTCCCATCTCTCACACTGGGATGGGGTCCCTGGTGCTCCAGGGCAGGCAGGGAGCCCCAGCCTGGTGCCACTCRCCTGCTTTCACCTTGGAAATAAAGACGTTCCCTCTTCTGCACATCAAGTTTAATTTTGCTCTGCTGATCCCTGCCTGGCCTCGGATAAAAGTATCATCTCCATASAGTAAGTTGGAAAAATACCACAGGGAATTAGGCAGGGTTTCAATGGAGAGCTCTGCACCAAGAATTTCGTGTTTCTCATCGGGGAGCAGGATCTGCAGTGACTCAGGTGAGCCAATCAACATTGCTCAAATTCAAAATTCAAAAACTTACAAAACTATACAAAATTCATCCAACTTAGCAGYGAGCCCCTGATGGAGAGTTCGTTAAATAAGTTATAAAAAGAAATTCAAATGCATCAGACTATTGCCACCTGTTTGCAAGAAATTTATGAACAAAAATGAAGTTTCATGAATAAATTATTCACGATTTATCTCCCCATTGCTTTTCATTAACTTTGATAAAACACTCTTTCATCTCTTTCCCTTGCAAATCATTTGGACAGATCAACCTTTTCACTCAACATATTTTAACTAAACAGTAATAAATCCTGAGCAACCAAGCAGTCTTCATGCTAAGAAATCAGTGCCTATYGTAGCCTGTATAGAACAATCTGGGTTTCATTTCTTTGCTGAGCAAAACCAATTCCATTTCCAGAATGCCATCACTGGTAACAGACATTTAATAGGCTGGCTTTCTCCAATAAGCTGTATCTTTGAAATAAATCTTGCTGACTCTAATGCTTATAGAAACACTATCTGGGTGTGCTGTGAGACACTTCTAATATCTACATCCCAAAACACCCCTTCCAATTTTGTGGCAAAGAAGCTTTCATGAACAATATCGARTTCAGTCAATCAGATTATTGCATTAAGAAGTCTGTCTGGCTGCTGGAAGGCAGCCTGGATTTCCTCTGACTCTAAAAGAGCAGAATTGGCCACAGATTCCCTCTCTGTCACCTGTAATCTTAACACCTACGTGTGTCAAACCATAAAACATTACAGTTCTGTTATTAAAAGGAATATATGGAAGCTTAATGTAGCCTTCAAAGAATATTCAGTTTTCTATGGATTTAGGTTTGTACAATTTAGGCCCAAACAAAGGTATCAAGCTTCACTTTTTTCATTGTAGGAAAGAATAAAAGATGCAGCTCTGCTTTGCTCAAAAGTGCATCTCAGCCCTGGCTGCACAGGCAGCAACTGTGAGTGAAAAAAACAGAAATATTCACTCAGAGTGGCAGAGCCCAAAGAGGGAGCAAGAGCTGCTTGAACATTGTGATGCTGCTGCCACCAAAACTCTCCTAAAATTATGGATCACCTCGCAAGGTACTGGGCCATATAACAAAAYTCAATCATGCAAAACCTAAGTTTTAATAAATGCTTCAAACACAAGAACCTTTTATTCTTTGCATACAAGCCAAGAGTCTCTGTACCCATCTACGATATTTGCCTTAAGCAACTCATTACAAATGAATAAAGTCATTCATAAACACCCAAATGCATAGGCTTGGGCTGTAATAACTGGCTTTCTCCAGCTGCAATACACATTAGACACAATTGTTCCATTCACATCAATTATTTTGAACAATAGAAACAAAGTCATTACAGAGAGCACTGTCCAAGTAACGTTCTCTACATTATTCAGCTGACATTCACCAGGATGGCAATCCAACACTCCCTTCGTGATTGCTCTAACCAAAATCACACCCTCACCCTCAAAAAGAACTTTCAAACATAGCCCCATCTATCACAGTACCTTGGGCAATTCGGGTTTSTAATGCCATTCCTATATTTAGTAGAGAGAATTTTAAGATGTGTGCAATAAATTAATTCTCTCTCCTCATGGACAGCAAACATTAGGCGTGAGAAGCCTTTGGTATAACTCGTGCATCTGCTCTATTTCACAGTGTTTATCAGCATTTCATCTGTTCCCCCATATGGGCTGCCTCATTTTTATAAGGGATTACTCAATAGTRGAGATTCACACCCTACAATGTTCATACACTCTTGATATGATGATTATAATTAGATGTGTGAACCAAATTGATGCTCGAGAAACCCTGAACAAATAACCTGCAGAGCCATACAAGAGCTTCAAATATTAATACACCCTAAATTATGTTTGGAGTGCTAAAACACTAATAATACCAAAGAGTAATTGGTTGGCATTTAAAAATCCTATTAAATTAAAATATGTTAACATAAACCTGTTGTTGGCAGGAATAACCAGTTGTAACCTAGAACACGGTTCYACTTCCCTCTGCTTTTTGCTCTGGTCTGAAAATTCAGGCACCAAATAGGAAAATTTTAGCAGATAGCTAATKACTGGGTGGGAGATTGATAGAAACTGTTAAAAACAGAGAGAAACTTTTTAATTAAAGCTATTAGAAACATAAAMCCCTTCTTTGAATTCTAAGGGGAAAAGACTTGGCTGGGTTCTGGGTTGTTTGTTGGTTTTTSTTTGGATGGTGTTGGGTTTTTTGGGTTTGGGGTATTTTTTTTTCAGGGTAGCAGTGGGTTGAAATTTCATTTAGCCATCAACCYTCTTCTTTATTAGCTCCTGTTTTGGGTAATGAACATATTAATGAGTTTTCTTGGCTTGGCAGTGAATGATTGTTTTTTAAAGTTGTAAAAGAGGCAGCTGGTAGYTGCTCTGCAGAGGGGAATTCATCTGTGTCTTACCCACAGCATCCCATCCCTCTGGTGAGCACCAGCTCAAACAAACACTACATCAAAGACTGAAGGTAATTTGTGCACTTCACATTCTTAGCATGAGCTTCCAGCAATTATTTTTGTAGAAAAGAATGGAAGTTTTGTAGTAATTAGGCAGCCAGGTTTAGGAATTTGAGTATATATAAAAAAAAAAAAAGAATATGGAATCAATGAACTCCCAATCATGATTATTTTATTATATATGTATACATTTATATTTGCCTTTCCTCACAAGAGAATTAAAGTTTTTCCTTTGCATACATATATGTGTTTGAGTGCAGGTGTAATAATATATRTATTTTCACAAGAACTTCAGTTTGCACTATCTTGACAAACCTTTTAAATTTTAATGCTTAATTTCATACTGACATTTTAGTTTCCTGTGAGAGGTTCTGAACGTGATAGGAATTTCAGCAATGTAAAACTGCCAAAAGGCTTTTACCTGCTTGAAAAAAAACTAACAGAGCTATTATTGTCTAATAAACAATATGCCTGTACCCGAGATATTCCTCTGAATGAACTGAATGTCCCAGAGGAATCTGATTCAGCATCGTTTTTAGATGGCATGTGCAGCTCTCCTCATCAATGATTTTTTTTTTTTTTTTTTTTAGATGGCATGTGCAGCTCTCCTCATCAATGATTTTTTTTTTTTTCTTTTTAAGCGAGAGATATTTAATTGAATGTAATTAAATCATTCTACAATCAACACGGGTTTTAAGAGCAAAGTGCTCCTTGGTGAATTTTATGGAGTAGTGTCAGTCAAAAGCACATGAGAACAGCAGAAGGCAGTGGCTCAAACTTTTAGGTGCACGGGGCAATTTCCACATCAGCAGGAATTTTGATAATGTTCATGAACAACATTATGACAGATTTGGAGTTTGTTGGGATTTAGTTTGTCTGTCTACTTCAAATGAGACTGATATATATTAAAAATTCGTCTGCTTACTGTATGCATTTATGAACCCACTAAGAGCAGCACCCTTACAACCTCTTTTATTCTGACTTCAGCTAAAGAAGAGKCTTACTAACTTGAACTTTAATACTTAGTAATTGTCACCAAAAGGCTCATGTAATTTCCATTACACTAACCTGATGGGAACCATTTAACAGGCACAAATCTGTCCCCAGTTTTGAAAGGAGAGATGCAAAACCTCACTGCTATTATAGATTTATATACATTAACACATCTCCACTTAGTGCCTGATTGGATGTTGTTTGAGGTCAGGATTTATATTTGATGGAATCAGTGACATTCAACAGAAAAATCGGAGCATTTATACAGAAATAAAGTAGACTCCAATTTCAATAATCTAAACTTAAACCTGATTTCCAGAGCAACACAGCATTTATGTTGTTTAATATCACTGCTCTTTGAAAGATGACAATGGCTTTAGATCTGCATTGGGTGTATCTATTCCAAAAGTGACTGCACTTTTGGAATAGATGGATTTATTCCTTTCCAGACAGCCAGGACAGGCTGCAAAGCCTGTGTAAATGTTCCTCCTGAATTCTTGTCTGTATGGATGGAGTCCATCAATAAGTTATAGGAACAAGACTACCACACTACATAATACAAGCTAGTCACCTCTGAAATATCTGGAGGTCAGCTCAAGAAATAACCAAAATCAGGTTTACAGCCCCCAGCTTGGTAAATCACTTATGAATTTCAGAAGCCTTTCTGAGTACCAATTTCTTAAAGCCAAGTCCGCCTGTAATTTTGAATTTATTTTAGCAAAAGCAGCTGTCCTAATCTTGATTTACTTTATTTTCCTTGTGGTGAATATTCACCCCATAGGCAGGAGGACAAATCATACAAAGCTTGGAGAGCACTGCAGGGTATGGGGACAGTTACTGCCAGCAAATGCTGGTTTATGGGCTTTGAACAGAGAACTCTATGCAATACACACAAAGTTGGGCTTTGTATGACAAACTATAACACAGCAGCAGATTTTCAACTAAATCACACTGCASTCCTTCACCATACATCAACAAAACTCCAGAGAAGGATAACATTTGGGATTCTGGTCAGAACTCCCATCCTGGCTCTGTTTGGAGGTGCTGTATAACAACTTCAAAACTCCTCATCCATTCTCACCTTAAGGCAGTTTTCCTACAATGCTGTTTTTATGGTGGTACTAAAGTCTCCATGTACCAGCAACCTCCACGAGTGTGGAAGTTTTATTATCGAGTGAAAAAACCGCTGATACACGAAATTACTGTAGGTTTAGCACCTGCTAAATTGGCACTGCTGTATCTAAGGCAGATCTGAGTCCATAGACTGGGGAAATTGGGAGTAGTAATATGACAGGTTTGATGGATTTAAGCACTGGGCTGATTTCAGCAGTGATAAACTGATCACAGCTTCCCTCTTCCCTACCAAGAATGGTTTTGTTTTCTGCAATGACTTTGAGACTATAACTTGGCTGCAAGTGGGAGACAACTCCATAGCAATTTTAAATTCTTCCTTTTCAGTGGACAAACATCCTTTCTTATGGGCCCTTTCCTAAATCTAACATTAAGTCATTCATGCAAGTATTTAATTTTGCTTACATGTTTTTTCCCTTTCAGTAAATGTATTAATTGTTGTGGCAGTTTCATAATCAAGACACTYCAAAAAGTATTTTTATTACTATGCCCTGAGAAAAGGGCATAGTAAGGCAGGCACCATACCCATCTAAACCTTCATAAGTGGCAGAGCTGCCAAATCCCACCTAGCACAGTTCCAGCCCTGCTCTGAGATTAGCATGAGGCTGATGAGATGCATCTGCATTTTTTTAGTTCCTATTTTTTTTTAAAACCAAACTATACAGAAAGCTTCTTCTAGCTTTATTAAATAACATGTACATGCAGGGAAAATAAAAGTACAGATGCATCATTTGAATACACAAATACAGCTTCCATGGAGAACTGTGAATCAGGTTTTTTTCTGCTGTTATAATTTACAATTACTTATCACGTTAGCTCCTAATTGTCTTTTCAGAGTGCACTCAATTACAAAATTAGAATCCTTATCTTCCTGTAACAGYCACCTTCTAGACAGATCCACATAAAATGTGCAAATTGACTAGAAGAATATTTTTCCTTATACTGTTCCTGTTCACCAAAAGGTTGTCCTAAATCAAAGCTTAAGCATGCTTTTGTTTTTCTGCTAAAGAAAGAAAAGCAGCTGCTTTCTGTAAGTGGCTTACTAGCCATTTACTTATACTGAGACCAGAAGGTGTCATGGATTAATTATTTTACCGGAAAGAAGGAAAAATTCTAGTTTCAGATGAGTCAAATTTTAAGTCGTTTTCAGATGTAAACAGAACTCCCTAGGAAAGCCCAGAGTTGTGTTTGGTTAACCCTTCAAAACACACATTTAATCCACTGTCCAACCTTTACTTTCCATGACATTTTTGCCATTTTGCAATTTCAAGGTAGCTGCACAATTTTGCATATATTTAAGGTAAGTGGTTAATCATTWATTCCATTGGTATTCTCAGTGCTAACAGTAACCATTATTAACCTATTTGACAATATTGCAGATTCCTTTAGCATTAATGTGATTGTATATGTAAATCCATAAGAATTCAAYTGTAAATCACCATTATTCAATGTACTCAGCTCAATGCATAATTCTGCAATTTGTGCAGAAGAAAATTACATGTTGACTCATAAGACATAACCTTTCAGGGCTTCATAAAACCAAATGTGAACAATTTGTACCTATAATTATATTAAAATGTAAGTGAAATATATAATGCAACTACGTTAAAGGAAAGATACTGCTTATATCCTTAGCCATGTTGCTCAGAGGAAAATGCTTCATATTAAACTATTTAATAATAGTTAATCAYATGACATAGATTTACTCCAAAGCCAGCACTATGTCAGCAGTAGTAAAGGCCTTAATCTGAAGTGTATTGAAGAGGAATTTTGACAATGAGTTTTAAACACATTACTTTTCAATCTAACATTGAAACAGGCCCTTGAAGGTTTTTAAGTCACTCAGTGGCTTCAGGGTACTTGGGATGACATCCTGGCAAAACCCTTCCTTTGTGGAGCAGCCACACAAGGAGCAGGGGATTTGGTTCTGTTCTTGGTTCTGCTCTGAGGTTTGATCTCTCAGGGGCTGCAGCTCCAATCTCTGCTCTCTGTCAGACCCAAGGGAATGGCTGGAGCTGCAGCAGGGGAGGCTCAGCCTGGATAGCAGGGAAAATTCTTCCAGTTTGGGTACTGGAAGGGTCCCCAGGGAAAAGGTCACAGTCCCAAAGCCATCAGAGCTCCAGGAGCCTTTGGAMAATGCTCTCAGGGACAGGGAGGATTGTTGGGGTGCCTGTGCAAGGCCAGGAGTTGGACTGATCCTGCTGGGTCCCTTCCAGCTCACAATATTCCAGGATTTTCACAGAAAACACATCTTTCTGAAAGYCCAAGAGACTTCCCAGGACCTCAAATGAAAGCAATTTGAGCCCACTCTCACCCTGAAGCAGAGAGGGAACTTGCTGTGCTCACATAACAGTTCATCCCTTTATTTCTATGGGCTTTTTATAAAGCTGAAGGAAATCAGACAATACAMGGCATCAAAATGTCAATCATGTTCAACCAAGATTTCATTCTRTGCTCTCAGGAGTGCCATTGAGTTCAAACAGAGCTCTGTGCAATGATCAGAATTTTATCTACATGCTTTAAGGGGAGTGATCTTTTCAAGTTATTCACTTGAGTAATTTCATTGATGTTTAAATTTAATGGAATTGCTCACATATACATTGGAGGTTTGCAAGTTAGTAGTCAGTAAAAAAACCCCAAACTTTTATCAATGAAGTTCAGATAAGAACTTTAGAAAAGGAAAATTTTTGCTCCAGGCTGTGCAGCAACATAAAATTGGGCTGAAAATTTCATGAGAAGAGGCTTTTATGGTCTGCTCACTTAGCCAGAAATATTGCAAGAACAATTTCTGATTATGAAGAACTAAAGCTGTGAACTCAATATTCTGATCTTTTGGGCACAAGCTTCATTTAAAATTCCAGAAACAGGGAATTAGAAGGAAGATATTCTTGGATTCATCACCTAAGGAATTTTTAGGGCCAACTCATGAACCCATTGCAGATGGAAGATAAATTTGCATCTGTCAATAACCAAGTTCAGGACACAGAATTGGCTTTCTCAGTTAAATAATCTTTGAGCTAAGGAGGACTGAAGCCTGATCAGGCTCCTAACAGAGCACCACCATGTTTCCTTAGCTAATCATGTCCTGTTGGCAATTTCTTCCCTTTCCTAGCATTCATTCCATTTCCCCTGGTGCTTTTTCAAGCTCTCAGCAGCAGTTTTACTCAGGAAGATGGGGTACACAAACAAATGGTTTGGCATCTCTCTAACACACACAGCAGAGCCTTGCCATGAAGGTGAGGTGCCCAGGTGTTGGGGCAGTCCTGGAATAACATCAATAACATCAAAATAACATCACAATAAGATCACAATAAGCTCAAAATACCATCAGATCCCCAGCACAGGCTGAGGCAGAGAGCCCAGCCCACAGTTCTGTGCTCACACTGAGCCTCCCTGCAGTGCTGAAATAACGTCACAATTCTCACTCCTTCCATCCTCCTGCTGTCACTGTGACCACACTGATCAATACCTGCACCCTGCAGGTGACACAAATCCATGTTCTACCTTCCTTCTCTGCACCCAGCCCAGTGATTAAAAGAGAGCAGGGACTATGTGATGTCCCTACACAAAAAGGATATAATTGGGCTCAGCACATTCCTAAATTAATCTGGCATTTCAGCACCCTCCCAACCATCAGTTCAATTGTAGCAAATGCCAAAATGTACTTTGCCTTTTCTGCAGCAGTATTCTGCTTTACCCTTCTCTCTTCTTTTTCYTTTTAATGACTGCAGGGGCATCTGGTGCTCTTCAGCCTTTACAGCCAACAAAGCACCAAGTCCGCAGTTGGCTCAAAACCTCTCTGTTGTGCCTGCAGCTACAGCTGTCCAAGGGAGATTTTTGTCATTTTGGACTCAAGCTCTTTGAATTATTGATGACAAAGACAGTCATTCAATATTTAGTAGATTTAGCTACCTCCAGACTGGGTAAAGTTTTAATCCTTCCTCCTCCGTTTATAGCACACAGACACACACACACACAAGAAAAACCAAGCAGCTTAACATTTCTTTAGCTGCAAACTGTCTATGAGTTGGCATTGCTGCAGCCTTAAAGGATAGAGCTSTGCACCAGAGCTTCCTTRGGAAAARAAWATGYKRARKKKKSYWMCYKSMRRASMRRAMMWTTKRMMMCYYYWARGRAMMRRARGGKKRRRAAWTYCCMARRRRAARRWTKGGRRGGRWKRWKSMMYKGSYTYYKTGTTTCTGCTGATCACCTTTTGATRTCWCRTTGGTTTAGCTGTAGGATTGCAGGACTGAAAGCAGCATCCTCAAAGTGGAAAAGGGAAAGCGTTAAAGCTCAGTGAGATCTCTGCAAGGAYGTTAAGAAAACTGGAAGCAGAATAAGGCTGGATTGTGGCTTATTCAACACACACATTTTGCCACAGGGAATAAYCTTCCCATAGAACTAGCAGCTCTTTTGGTTTTCACTTCAATAGCCCCGTTGGGAGGTTTTTAACATTGACTTCTTCCCCCTTCAAGGAGCAGTGCAAAGCTGCAGCAGTGATGTTTGAGCTGCTCCCACTGACGTTAATCGTAAGCCCCACTTTGCTTGCTCATGTCAACAGTTTTAAAATAAGGATCAGCCACGTTAAATACTGATCACTGTGTAAACCTGAGAAAAATGTTAACATTCATAGGAAGCCGAGAGTGATGTTTGTTTTTTCTAYCCTATTAGGTTGCCCTTTCAACTTTCAGAATTTGTGTTCACTGTTTATCTTTCTGCCTGGGCCAAAGCCTTCCTTTCCAAAGAAAGAAGGGAGAAACACATGTCACAAATTATCTTTACCTCTTTTCTTCCCCCATCTTTACCGTTTCCTAATGTAAAGACTATTGAAAAGAAAAAAAAAAAAAAAAAGAATCCAGGACTGTGAGGCTGATAGATTTTACAGAATGATTCTGCAGGGTTTGTCAGCACAGGCTGCAGCTATCAGATCCACTAAATACCCAATTCTACTCAAAGCTCCCCTCCATGTTAGGCCCATTTGGTTTTTTAAGGGACAGATTTAATCATCTGAAATGGGCCAGCAAGCTGCAGTCAGAGACAGAGTCTTCCTTCTCACTGCAAATCCACAAACTCCCTTTGTACAGCAGCAAAAAGAGCCCATCTCCTCCCAAAGAACTTCTGAAACTCTACTGGAAGGGTGTTTGAGGCTTAAAAGGCAAAGGAAATGATCAAATTTAAAAAACATCAAGAGCCTGATCTAGAAGATGAGCTGCTTTTGAACAAGAGGGAGGCAGAAATGACCATTTGTTCCAGATCCATAACAAAAGGACATTCAGGTGTGTCTCACCTCTGGGAATGCCTGTTTGAGCAGAGTGAAGGAGAAAAGAGCTGAATATGAGAACCCAAAGTGAAGAAGAAGTAGAAACCAAATTAATTTGGTTTACAGCTCTGCCATAACTGTACACTTTTGCAAATAAAAGACAATGTAAAGGACAAGAAGAAGGGCTGAAATAACTCATCCATGCACATGAATTAAATTGCTTCAGTGGTTCCTCACTTCATTGAAAGCAGTTGGACACTCGTCCTTGCTGAAGCCAGCAGAGTCCAGCTCAGTCCCACTGCTGTCCCTGTGGCTCAAACATGCATAAAACATGTGCCTCTGACAGCTTCTCCCATCCACAGAGCTCCTCRTCCTCATTTATTCGGACACAGAGGTTTGAGCTGGGACTGGGAGTCAAAAGCCACAGGGYCCGTGGCTAATTACCCTGTTAAAACAGGCCCAAGAGTCCAGAGGAAGATTAACTTCTCTGCTTGAAATGAAGATCTGCTTGTAATTATCTCCAGTGTTGTTTCCTACTTCACTTGTTCATCTCCCAGTATATTTTCAATTACATCCAAGAACTACAATAAAACAGCATTTTATTGCTAAGCCAAGCACTTCGAAATTAAGAACTGCCAGAATTAGAACTGCCCATGCAACTTCAATTTGGCCCCACAGCATATATGAATGGTTCTAATTACATGATCACACAATATTTTATTCGCAGGACCCTTGATTAATTTGCATTCTGAACACACTGCAGGAGACTTCAGAGCTATTTAAAAAAAAAAAGTTTTTATATACCAGCTCATACACAGTTCTGAAAAACAGAAAAAACTATTTGAAGACAGTATTTAACCTCATGCTTCTATGTATTTGGGGAAAGAAATGTAAAGTTGTGACTGACACAAGGTGCTCAAGCCACTGGTGTGAAAGAGGTGAGAACAACAATTGATAYTGTCCTGGCACACACCTACAGACTGTAACGTGGTGAAGAACCATCTTGTGACAAGCTGGGAACTGAACTCTCCCCTTCATCTTCACCTTTTCCATAGCAAAGGGTTCCCATGGAGCCATTCCACACTCCCAATTCAAGGGAACAATTTCCTAATGCCACCACTAAAATTGATATAATTTTGTTCCAGCAGGTGCACACAGCAGCCTCACAGTGTCCCACCAACAGCTCACAGAAAACCTGCAAGTTCCTCCAAGAAAACTCTCCAGAAACAGAACCTGGGGGGATTTCCAGACTCTTATGGAAGTGGGCCAGCCTATAATACTTTTACCCAAAAGCCCTTTAATCAACCAGAGTAATAATTGTGGTGTGCAAACCCTGCGCTGTGGTTTCTAAGAACTCCTCCACGTCATCTCCTGCAGGCATGAGGGAGTTCCCTCTGTGGGCCCAGCCATGCCCTAAGCTGGGCTTAACTGCAATTTCCCCCTTGGGGGATTACTCTGGGCTGTCACAGCACTGCCCAGACTGCAAAACCCTCTGTCACCTTGTGCTGCACTGATAAAGCCTGATAAAACTGGTTAATGATAAAAATAGATCATTTCTATTAAGTTACATTTTTAAGCCCTAACCATTGGATGTTTTGGCTCATTTTAAGCCAGCACACACATTCACTGTAGCAGCAAAAGCACCAGAACCAAATTGTATATTCATCATCTTTTGTTTTCCGTGGGGATGTGGCATAAACACTGGGACAGCTTGTATCATGACAATAAAAACATTGAAGGCAAGTTTCTCATCCAGAGCTAATCCAAATGCCAGCTGGATCAATTACCACTGGCCACAAGAATTTTTTTTGCTTAACTGCAAAGGACTCTGCACTGTTCTCTCTTCTGAAATAAGTCTTAGGCAGATATTTATAACCTGTGGCACACTGTCTACGTGCCTGGGAGCTTCTCAGTTGGTTTTACTGGCATTGTTAAATATAGTTTTTCTCTGTTCATAAAGCATCTAAAATAGATTCTCAGAAATGTAAGGAAAGAGGGTAGAACTTTGTCATCTTTCCAGCCCACAAGGCACTCATTTGCTCTTTATGTGGAGGAACACAAGAGGTTTACAATGAAAACAAACAGTGAAATTATACAGGAATTGCAACAAGGAATGTCAAGAACAGCTAGTGCTAATGAGATTGGAATAGAAAGTTTTCCTAAGGTAACATTTAAATTGATCTTATAAAATACATTAACTACCCTAAAACTGTATTCTTTAAGCATGCAATTTTTTAAAAGTATTTAAAGAGTTAAAAAAAACCACATTGAAAAGGTTACAATTACACAGATTCAGAAGCCACAACAGTCTTAACCTACACTCAGAAGATTTTGGATTCTTTGTTCTAGTTTAGGTATATTATAAAATCACTTTCATTCCATAATGCTCAAATAGGAGCTGCAAAATTCAGGAGAAAGTACAGGAAAGGCCAAAACAGATTTCCATTTGGATTCCATTCCAATTATATTCTTTTGGGCAGTTTCCTCCCTATTATTTTTAATTAGCTCCTCTGACACCATAAATCACACACAATACTAAGGGTGGTTTGGGTTTTTGTTTTTTTCCTCTAAAAAGTCCTCATTAAAAAAAACCCCACCAAGTATGATGAACACACTCTACTGACAACAGCTAAATATTCCCAAGGCTATGAACACACTTGAGTGTTAGGAGAACACAGGCAGACCAATGGGGACTGAAAAGGGAAAAAAAAAAAGAGAAAATCCCAACTGACAGAAGGTGACAGACTTCCAGGAACTTGGAAGCACAGCACCCTTATAGGACCTGAAGGGAACCCAAATTAGGGACAGAGCTCTGAAAGGGAACAGCTCAACTCCACAGCCTAAAGTTCTACATTGGAAAGAAAGGAGTGAAGGAGCAGCAGCAGCGTTGAGAAGGCAAAGTAGTGATGAGCTGCTGCTTCCCACTCACATTTGTGAACATTTCACCGTCCAGCATTGCTGCTCTGCTGTCAGCCCACCCTTCCCACTCGTATTTATGAATATTTCACTGTCCAGCATTGCTGTTCTGCTGTCAGCCCACCCTTCCCACTCACGATTTCAAGGTTTTTCACTGAGCAACATATTTTCCTTTTCTTTGGTTATTTAGTAAGGTACGATCCAAACCATACCAACACAAGAAAGAATATATTTCAGGCTGGTCAATAAAGCACTGATGGACATTTAAAGTACAACTTTAATCTACATTTGAAACAGCAGCTGATTGGGGAGGGAAGGAAGACGCATACATTTCATGGCTTCTGAGCTTGAAATGTATATGCAAGATGAAAGAATCCAGTGTACTGTAATTATAAAAACATAACCTATGAGTGAGCATCTTCACTATACCACTCTTAACTAAAACGTTGCCTAATTAATTACACCACTTCCAGATGAATAATGTTCAGCTGCACTCCCTTCCCACCTAGAGCACACCACAGCAGCTCAGGAATCGTGTGAGTCTCTTTGATTGAATCAATACAAAGGTTAATGCCATCCTGAAGGAGTTTTGAGCACATTATCCATAGGATAAATGATTCTGAACCAGCACATGACTCTCCCACCTTTTTTTACTGGCTGTCTTAAAGTGGATGACTAAAATAAATAGTTGTAAGAAGGAACACTTCAGGTGAAACTATTTCATTTCTAACCAACCAGTGGCTGCTCTGACAAGAGCTATTTTTCCTCCTCCTTTCCCCATCAGCAAAGCCACAGCTTTGCCCTTTGTTCTGTGTCATGCCACTTACTCTCTGTGGCTTCCAGCAGTAAAGATTTTGGGCAGTAAAGCAGGAGAAAGATCAGTATTTCTGTATTTTGAAAGTTAAAAAACTGCTTAGCAAAAAGAAAAACAATCTACAGCACTGGTGCAAAACTTCCCTGGAGGGAAGAATTAAGAGGAGAATATGCTCTGATTCTCAAGACAGCAAGATTCTTACCAAGAGCCCAATTTCTTTGTTGACTTGAGGTTAAGACAGGATTGATATTACAGCCAGCACTGAGTAGAGTTTTGAGTCTCTAATCATGAGCTACGCCTAACTTGTTTCCCCTGTTTGAGTTACTGGAAGCCTCCACATCCAAGCACTCATTATTTCATGTTCTGAGACATTGGCAAGGCTGCCAGACCAACTCCCTGGCTGTGTTGCACCTAGAATTAAGTCATCAAATTTACATCACAAAGAACAAATGTGTTTTAAACAGTTTAATTCCTTGCCTCACTCTCTTAAGCAGCAGACAGCATGAGAAGCACCCACTGCAGCTCCTTCAATTGTTTGTGAAGACTGGAAAGGGAAAAAACATAAATCCACTAATTAACAGAGAAACAGCAAAATGTGGAATCTGGCCTCCAGTGCAACCAATGGGAATTGTGCCAGCCAAGTTCACCCACTGAGTTCAACAATAGTTGTTGGAAAAAATGTTAATAGCTCCATTAGGAGTTTGGAGAGAGAAAACAACACTTGGCAGCTGGGTGCAGTGGAACAGGATGATACATCAGTGAAACAGAGAACATTCACCTGGCATAAGAAGTTTTGGAACACTAACTTTGCCATCAGTGTGAAGGTACAGTAAAGGTTAGTTTACCTTCATAGTTGTGCTGTTTCAGAAAACATTTGGCAGGAAAAATCAGAGTTTAACTGTGACAGTAAAGCCTTTAGATAAGCATTTCATCTATGTGCTTTTAGCTTTATACAAAGGGCAGAAGATAAAAAAACAACTCCAGATTAAGCCAGGAATCACCCTCAAGGAAAGCACCATTCCACAAACACATCCCAAGGTGTGAGCAAACCTCCCTTTCTCCAGTGTTCAGCCTCAGTCCCCAACCCTGCTGAGCTCTCAGCCCTCATCATCCCCTTCCTCTTTGCAGGGTGAGGATTTTCTCACAAGGGCAGCAGCAACTCCCTTATCTTTAACAGCCCAAGCACTCCCAGGGAAAGATGAATCTGTTTCCTCTGCCCCAAAGCTAAATGGAAGAGCTTTACAGAGAGACAAAGTATGGCAGCAATCAGAAATCTATCTGGGAGACAAACACGATTTTTCTCTCCAAAACCTCCAGCAGAGATTTTTTCACATGGCTCCTGCTATGAATGACCCAGTCATTCTTTCATTACAGTCAAGAGCAACATTTTTCCATAATGTATGTGAGCAAGTCATAAATTATATGTAATTTATAGCTTACTGTAATAAAACCCCAGTGTTCAAAGAGACAGTAGAGTGCAAACTGTAAGACAGTTCTCACCTAAAAGGGACTGAGGTTTAGGAAATCTAAAGACTGAAGCCAAAGGCTTACAAACGCTTGGATGTTGAGAAAAAAAACATCATGGTGATCATTGTACATCTCCCTCCAGCCAAAAGGAAAAGAGGAAAAAGAAAGAAAGAATGGAGCTTCAGCAGTGATGAAGCACCAGGGAGAATCTACCTCACCAAGGGATGACACTGCAGTCCCCCAGACATCTCCTGACTGACTGGACAAGAAACCTCAGCTATCTCAGATGACAAGTTTTTCTGATTTCATTTTAACAATGGAAACATGAGCCAAAGCAAGAGAAAATCATTCTGGTTTAAGGGCCACTGAAAATTCATGATGAAGTTCCTGCACTTGGTGTCAGCAACAGTGATGAAACACTAATATCAGGAGTGAAAATGTGCACATGCCAACAAAAGAGCAAAGGTGGAATTCACACACTTGACCCCACTGGTTTCACCTCAGTTTGGTCCCAAGATGTTTTCCTGAAGAATAAAATAATCTGTCCAGCCACACCACACGATACAAACAGGAAAACTCAGTGGTGGGATAAGACAATACTGCAGATCCAGTACTTTGTAAGACACAAAATCTTTGTAAGGCAATTCAATAATAAAGAAAAGAACCATGATTAATAATTGATTTTTTAAATGTTTACTGTTAGACATTTTGTTTGTATTTCTGCAAAAGCACCTGTTTTCTTTTAATATTTTGCCTCTGACAAGCTCCTTCATAAATATTTCTACCTTGCAGTATAAAATATTTAAGCTCTTAATTAAACTGTCATTGCTGTTTTATGGCAATAAATGCATTGAAATAAATGACAGCATTTAACCAAATGTGCACATTTTTATAGAGATGATCACTGCTGATGTTCACAGGGTAACGTGAAGGATGGTAGTGTCTTCATGCTGTTCACAGGAAAGACTTTTTAATCACCCAGCTCTGAAGATTATTAGTTAAAAGCTGCTGATGGGAACAGAGAAAGAGGAAAGAGTGGAGGGGAGAAAGCGATTGACTGACATTCTGCACTGAGAATGTTCAAGCAGTTCTCAGTAGCAAAATGCTGCCTTGTATTACTCACTAGACCCTTCCCCTTTGACCTTGGTTATTTTTTTCAAAATCAGAGCCCTGTTCTTTGCATAGTAAAGTACATCTATGTATTTTAGAATTTTCAATTATATTTTTATGATCTACAAGGACTCTGTAGAAGTTAAATGTGATGCAAAAGATCATTCCAGTTCGGAAGTTCTCATCTATTCATACAGAAATTTCTATATGTAAAGACTCAAGTTTTTTTTTAAGACAAAAAGGTCTTAAAAAAGACATTTTTTATAGTATATAATTTATATATTGAAATTACTGAGCTAGAAAGTTTCTTTGAGGGGGACCTGCGGTCAGATACAGGTGCATGTTAGAAGGTACAAGGTAACCTTCTCACAGCAATTCAAACACAACTCCTAGGAGCAGAGCCACTAACCTCTGTAAAAATTTAAAACGAGATTTCACTTTCATTTAAATATCTTCTCTCTTTGAAACATCCATGAGAACTTTTTAGAGTGAAATTTCTTGTGAATAGCTAAACTTTATGGATGGATAAAGAAGAAAGCAATTTATACTTCTCAGGAAAACATGTAGTGGGACAATAGATGGTCCTGCTTCCCTAGGAATGCTGATTTGTGCTCTTCCAGGAGCAAGAGATGGCTGCAGTGTTGTGCAAACATCAGGGAGAGGTGCTGAAGTTTGCACTCAGAAAATTTCCTGGTCCTGTTATAACCAAAAAGAGAAGGAACTGCTTCCCACCCCTCAGCACTACTGGGACCATCCATCACAAAGCAGATTAAAAACCTTTAACCTTATGTTCCAGCCAGTCTAAATATTTCCTAAGGCCTTTTTCTGTTGCTTTGTTTTATTCAATGGCAAGGTAATTAACAGCAAGGACAGGTACACACATGACCCTTTTTCTAATTCACACACTGCCCCAGAGACTGATGCCATAAACACCTCCTGGAAAGAATTAAGAGCCTCTGACTCCTCTGGTGATATGGAGCTGTGGCAGTGATGGCACCCCCAGTCCCCCATCCCAAGGGCAGGATGTGATGGGAGAGCTGCTAAAGCTATTCCAAATCTCCAGTGTACATCTGTAATCTGAGGTATTTTCATTGCTCTGCCTTTGTAGAAGAGGAAATACACCATTTTGAATCTAAAGGTACAGACATGAAAGCAAAGCAACTCTCTGTCACAGTTACATCAACCCTGAGCCTTCAAAACAGCACCCAGACTGTGGTGGAGACCTGATGGAGCTGCCAGAGGCACTTTTGTTCACTCGAGAGGAATCTCACTGAAATATCCCAAAATGTTAGACCTGGCCAATGCTCACAGCCCACCCCAGGATGGCTCTGTGAGGGCAGAGATGTGTAGGGGAAGGTGGAGCTGCTCTGTGTGACAGCACAGCCCAGACTGAAGGAAACACAGGGAAATCAGAAAAGAATTTAAATCTAATGTGCTCAGAAATCAACCACTTTTTCTCCTAACAGACAATGAGATTAAAGATTTGCATAAGCTCAGCCTGCTCTCTTCCCACAATGGCAGAGGAAAGCACTCTTGTGGAACATGACCTTTTATATCTTCTCTCTGCCATACAGCAACTTCCACACTTTAAATGCACAGCCAGAAAATGTGTGCAAGCCAATGCCACGAGGGTGTACAATCTCATCCTCAACCCCAAAGTCAGGTCACGCTGTCAGGACACTCTTGAACGAACAAGGCTGTCTTAGGAGACCAGAATTGAACATCTTCCAATAGCTGGACTAATTAAGGCTGATGCTGATCTAGGCAGAATCCCTGCAGATTACTAAAAGTTTATTTACTCTTAATTTCTTTAAAGCTTCACTGAAAATCAACACCCAAGTAATTGTTTGACTGTCCATGAAGTCACAATGACACACAGGGAAATAATTCAGCCCACACTGAATTAGAAGTTAGCATTTCTGGTTAATATTCAAGGAATAATCCTCCTCATCTGACCTTCACTCACTCCCACTGGTTTGTTCCAACATGCACAGTTCCACTTTTCTTTGTTAGGGAAAAAGAAACAAACAAACAAAAAAAAAGAAAGCTGAAAAGGCAGCCCTCTCCAGTTTAGCTTTGATGTGAAAATCTCCCTCACCAGCTAGTTACCACTTGCTGCTTTGGATGGCTCCAGCACGGTACACTAAAGTCCAGCTTGGAAACACAAGATATTTAGATCACTTTAGGATTTAAGCAGAGCTCAGCTGGGGCAGGTTAAAGGTTGAAGTAATCTTCCAAAGCCCTTTTTAAAGATTAGACACTTGTTTTCTATTCCTGCTCTGCAGATAACCACAGCACAGTGAGGGAAAAGCCAGCACATGCTTGGCTGAACTTCTCATTAATAAGGACACTTATCCAGATGATCTTGCTCCCTTTCTCTCTCATGCTGAGAGGGAAGGACACCACAACACACAAAGAGATAAAATACCCCAACACTTCATAAAGCATAACAGATTATGGTTATAAATCTATCAAGTTTGTACACAGACAAACACAGGCTGTTCAGACACAGCCTAAGACTGAAGTGTTTCCCAAACCCACCATAAACTGCCCATGGTTCAAACCAAGATTCCCACCTCCTAAACCTCTTAGAGATTTCAAACTTCAGGACAGGGCAGTCTTGCTTTGGGTTTATACAATAACAACCATGATGGGATTCTGATCATGGCCTGAGTGCTTCAAAAACACAATGACAGTGCACAGAGTGCACACAACCAGCACAGAAAGATTGGGTTTGGAAATTCCACATTTAATATCCATTGCATGATATGTGGACATCTAAATCAACAACCAGATTTTCTAAGATGAGAAACAGCAAACAACTTTCCTGGCTTTTAATATTCAGTGGGGTACATTACATCCCAAGACAACTCACAGCACCAGCAGGAATAAAACTGCAGCCTGGGATGGGAGGTGGGAACATTGCTACATCTGAGAATTACTTTAGTCCTGCATGACAGCAAGTGACTCACTCAGTTAAAAACATTTAACTCCCACAGATTTTAATAATTTAACATTCTCACATACATTGTGATTTTTTTCTCTGCCTCAGTTATCTGTGAAAATTGCCAACACAATTGGAGACAAAAAGCAAGCTAAGGACTGTGCGGGACTCAGGTATTCTAAGAACAGCTGCCCATTTGAAACAAAAAAAACTTAAAAGAGATTGGCAGTCCATTAAAACTGGCATCAAAATGCATTGTTTAAGAGGAAAAAGCAACATAAAATGGAAGCCATGGAAGTTTGTCCTCCACTGGTTTTTGTGCAACAGAACAGATCCTGCTGTCTTAAGTGAGGCATTATCTTGCACTGCTTTCCATGGGTTATAATTGTGATTTTTGAAATAATATATTGGGTACGGCAAATACTTAATAATTCCAGTGGGTAGGAAATATTTTACTGTTTCCTGTGATTTTACTTAGTGCTTCCCCCTGCTAGGCAGCAGAATATGTGTAGGAGTTAGCGCTCCCCATAAATAAATATTTGCTTTTAATTAAATCCTTCCTCTGCACTTTGTTCAGGACCAGGCAGGATAAGGCCCTCAAAAACGCCTGTGCACTGAGGAAGGAGGATTTATACTGCACAGCAGAGGGGATAAATCAAGTTCATGAAACATGTTATTTCCCACTGTGATGTTACACACACTGCTTTTGAAAAGCAGCAGGAGCTTTCCTTCCCCAATACAGCTGCTTTCAATATGCAAGAAAATGGCTTAAAACCCTGAGAAGGCACTAAGAATCTTTCAAGAAACTGATACTGGAAAAGTTTTCTAAGAGGAAAGTGGAAAAGGATTATTTGGGAATAAAGGTGTGTCCTGGTTACGTATGAGAACCTCAGCTGCCAAAATTGTCCTTGCCTAGCCTTGCCACCAAGAAATACTCTTCCCAGTGCTTCTCCAAAGTAGATGTATTTCACCTTTGCTACAAATTTTCCTTCTGGGAAATCCATTCCTTGAAATAAAAATCCCAGCCTAGTGATAGTGGGTGCAACTCACAGTGAGCACAGGAACAGACCAATGTAATCTGAGCAGAGCATCCCTTCCAGCAGAGCTGCCAGGAGCTCCTGTGCCCCTTCCGAGGAAATCACTTTTCTGGCTTTTTATTGGCAGGGGAAGCCAATATTTCTGTCTCTTTAGTTTCCACTAGCTGAGCTTGCTGAGAAAAACATCTCATTCTGCCTTTTTGTGCTGGGAAGGTTCTAGAACACAGCTAGATGAACTTCGTGCACTCTGTTCTAGGCCACAAAAGATCTCTGAGCTGCCAGTCCAGGTGAAAGATTTCCTTAAAATGATAAAACCTCTCCAGAGCCTGATGAGCTTCTCCATCAAGATTTGTTACATCTCTGCAATCATCTGCTCGTTTCATCTCAATATGATTTGTTTAAATAAACAACCAGCGTGGCTTCAAGTGCCATCTCACCCATTGCATGTGCCTCTAGACAGATGAAGAGGCAGGAAGGAGAATAATAGAAAACTGATGAGAAGAAAAATAATAAATAAGACCAAAAGAAAGAATGAGCACCCTTAGGGTTCAAGTCAGCATCCAGCTGAGAGGTCTGTGGGTACAGAAAAGATTATTTACATTGAACTATGAATTTTGAAAGTAATATTCTATAAGCCTTCAAGCTTTAACAATTAAAGAGAGAAGTAATTATAAGAATTA
>NW_026623793.1:421460-428728 GCF_030028575.1 Malurus melanocephalus | reverse complement strand
TGTGCCCGTCCTGGGCCGCCCCACGAGCACTCCTGGCACAGGAGCTGGCACTGCCCGTGCCGTGGGTCGGGGCACAGGCTGCTCCCAGCTCTGCCTTCAGCACATCCTGCCCTTCGTGCCTTTGGARYTTAGRGATTTTCRAACGGCGACTCTTTCCCCGCCCCCAGTAAGGGGCAGCTCAGCTGAGAGCTGCCAGGTGAGACCTGAAGCTCTCCTTCCTCTCCCCCAATTTCTCTGCCACTCCCACTTTCCAATGGCAAAACTTCTGGTTTTAGAAATCCAGTTAAAGTATTTTGTCTTTATTTGCAGTTGGGGAAGGTCCCACCTGGGATGGAAATGGCTACAAAATAGTAAACTTAACAATGCCAGATGCTGCCATGTCAAAGCAGGGAAATCCTTGGAATGTTGAAGGTTTTATTGTCACGTGCTCCTGCATGGGGTGCCCGTCCTGGCCCGGTGGCCCCAGGGCTTGAAACCTCAGCCGATGGTCGGTGCCACTCGAGTTTGCTCTGAGGGCCACCAGAGGATGGTGGCACAATTGGATCTTTGGGGCCCCAATCACTTCACCGCATTACACAGCTCGGTTTAATGGGGACCTTTTACAGGAGAGCAGCAATCAAACTGATGACCACTGAGAAATGACAGAAGCCTGTGATAAAAAACCTTCTTTTAAAGAATAAAATCAACAATTTCTCTACAGCAGTTTAGCAGCTTCAATTTCCATTCTATCCCTATGACACAATGTAGAATTGCATCTGCTGATTTGATCCTGGCAAAAGGAGGAGTCACCTGCCCTCAGCGTAGATATTTAGTACATAAAATACTGTCAAGAAACCCACTTTTAATAAATAYCTGTAGCTCTCACCCCAATACAGAAGGACTGTACAGTGCTGTGCTGGGGAGAGCGGCCAGCAGGGCCGGGATGAGGTGGGGATGGACATAAATTAATTATTGCAGTTGGATGTGCTGTGGGCAGCAGGATTGGAGCTGATCCACGCTGGGAAATATAAATATCTCTCACACCTTGAAATCCACGCTTCCTGACAGTAAAAGAATCCTCTGTTTGGAGTCTCGTCTGTGCCTGTTCTCCTCTGGGATGCTGATCAGGACAAGGGGAGCAGCTGGGAACCAGAACCCCTTTGGAGCGGGACCAGGACAGCACTCRCGGTACCTACAGGGATTGCACAAAGCATCACATCACAAACAGTTACAAATAAAACTGTGGAATGCAGACATGTCCCTGTGCTGATCCCACTGAACTTCCTGGGTGGATCATTTGCTGGTTCCTGACAAACCTGGTGTTGAAGGGGCAGCTCAGCATCTGGATATCCATGCTTTATGGGGCACTGCAAGGCTATTCCAGCAGGAAGTCACCACGGAATTCTGGGCAAGAGGTGTAATTCCTTTTCCCTTTCCATAGAGACACTGACCCTTACCTTGGCCCCATCTCTCATGGCTCACTTTGGGGTACCCATAGTGCTGGTTTAGATTCCACGGCTCACTTTGGGGTACCCATTAGTGCTGGTTTAGATTCCACCACTCCACCCACAGAGATTCGGGCTGTGCTTCTCTACTTCCAGCAGGTTCCACAAAGCAGATCCCATCTGTCCAGTCTGGGGGAAAACACCCAAGGAACTCTGACTCTGCTTTTCCTACCGGCTCCTGAGCAGTGTCAGGGCCACTGTGAGGAAGATAAAACCCCAGAAAACCCCAAATCCTGCTGAGGGAATAATCCAAAGGAAGAAATGCACAGTTGTCATAAAAGGGTTCAAAACCTGTTAAAAATGGTATTAAAACCATATAATGGATTCCCTCATTAATGCTCTTGGTTCCATGGTTATGTATTTTTATTCCCCGATCCCCTATGGGTTCCTTAGGTTTTACCACCAAAAGCCCTGCTATTTACCTCTATCATTCACTCATTACAGATAACTTCAGGTTACTCACCCAAATATTCTTTGTTCCTTACATATTACCTCAAATTTTAAAGCCCAAACTTCACCTTACCAGTTCACTACTGATTATCTGTTTGTCTCAGAATTCTCCTTCTCTAAAATACAGATTACCTCAGACTCAGCACCCAAGATTTTTCCTACCTGTTCATAGTAATTACCTCATTTTACCTCACAATGCATTCTTTCCCCTAAACATGACCTCAAATTTTAATCCCAATTTTTTTCATGTCTATCTGTTAATGACATCTCATTTTAACCTCAGGATTTTCAGAACTCTTCCCTACATGTTAACTCAGAGTTGAATTAAAAATACTCATTTTGTCCCTATAGATTGCTTATATTTTCCCACCAAAAATGCCAATTAATTACCTCTATCTTATTGCCAATATTCATTCTGCCCACCACAGATTACCTCAGGATTTTCCCCTGAAATTTTCCCTATCTGTCCAGTACTTTTATATTTACCTCAAGATGTTTTCTCTCCTCTACACATTATCTCAATTTTGCCCTCTAAATTTTCTCTGCCTGTCTATTACTGATTCTGTTTACCTCAAAAAGTTCATTATCACCCCTAGAAATTATCTGGTTTTAGCCACAAATCCATCCCTAACGTGAACTACTGATTACCTAATTTTCACCTCAAAATTTTCATTTACTCTGTTAGAGGTTATCACCAATTTCACCAAGATTTTCCCTACCTGTCCACTACTGATTATATCACTTTTACCTCAAAATATTCATTCTCTACCCTAGATTATCTCAAGATTTACCCCAAAATATTCCTACCATTGCAGTACTTATTACCTCAGTTTACCTCAATATGTCCATTCTGTGCCCAATGGAACCCTCAAATTCACAACAAAACTTTTCCCTCCTTAACCATTCCGGATTACTTTATTCAAAGTTTTCATTCTTACCCCTACAGAATAGCCAAAGCTGTACCAACCATATTTACCCTATCTGTCCACCAGGGATTCCCTCATTGTTACCTCCAAACATTCATTCTCTGCCCTACAGGTTATTTCAAGGTTTGCCCACAGCATTTTCCCTGCTTGTCCACTACTGACTGCCTCAATTTACACTCCTTAAACTCCAGGCTGGAGAATGAACACTGATCTCAGATCCCACACTCACATTTTCCCTGCCTGACTACCATTAATTCCTCGTTTTGAACTGAAAATATTCATTCCCTACCCTGGAGATTTTCTCCAGCTTCACCCCCAAAACTTTCCATACCTTTTAACTACTGACTTCCTCAATTTACCTCATAATGTGCATTCTCTCTGCTACAGATTATTCCAGATTTTACCCCCAAAACTTTCCTTGCCTTTCACATCTACAGGCAAGCAYTGACCTTACCTGGAGCAGTCTTTACACAATTCTGATCTTCACCATGTTCCCAGGGGTGTCCGTCCCAGAGCTGAAGGAAATCTGAGCTAATTATAATAAATAACCTTTGCTGAGAGCAGTCAACAACATCCCAGTGCTTCTGGCTTTGTGAGATTTTGTAATGAACAGACCAAAACTCAAATTCTAAATTTCGATCAAATTTTGTTAGAATGATACCTGAGGTTCAGTCATACAACAGAATTAAAATACTACACAAGGAATAATACTCACATGAGTAAGAGAAGTTCCCTTTTTTCTTAATCTCTCTGGGACTGTAGGACTGATTCTTTGCAACCAAGAGACAATGGAGTTATTTTTAATACTTAAACCTCTCAAATTCTGTAATTCCTCGGAGAACTCTGCCAGCACTGAGCTACTCCCATGTGCCTGGAGTGGTTTGGGAAAGGGCAAGACAACATCCCACTTCTGCTTGGAAAGATATAAGATAATAAAACGCAATTTCCCTTCTTTCTCTGACCCATAATCCATAACAGGGGACTATTCATGGAAGGGCTGATTCAGTTGGGAGGAAAAAAAACCCCTAAAGAAATAAAACCATCCCTAATTTCAACATAAAAATGTTGCTTCCTTAACAGGAGCATTCAAAACTAATTTAAACCAGAAAGGAAATTACAAATCAGAATATGAGCCAAAAGAAATGCTCTTCAATGACACACTCTCCAGTTGATAATTACAAAGAACATTCTCCACGGATCATTAGCAACTGCTAATAATTTTTCCTCTGCAAAAATTCCTGACATGGCTTTGTGTGCAAGTGTCAATCTCACCTCAGCTCGGAGAGTCTGTCCTCAGAGGGAAACCCAGCCTGATGTGACACAGCTCTGACACCACCCCCCTCCTGTTTTTCCCACGTGTGTTCTATATTCCAATTTGTACTTGCAGCACTTTTCAAGGGAGTTTAAACCAGAATGAGCTGATTGATCTGAGCTGTCAGGACACTCAGTAGACAGCACTTCCTATGGACAGCCCAGGGCTGCAGCTTTCCAGTACAGATCCACTGCAATGGAACCTAATTGGAATCACCTGCAATAATTAACATTAACGCAGCTTTTAGTACAGATCCACTGCAATGGAACCCAATTGAAATCACTGGCAATAATTAACATTAACGCAGCTTTTCAGTACAGATCCACTACAATGGAACCTAATTGAAATCACTGGCAATAATTAACATTAACGCTTTTCAGTACAGATCCAATGCAATGGAACCCAATTGAAATCACTGGCAATAATTAACATTAACGCAGCTTTTCAGTACAGATCCACTGCAATGGAACCCAATTGAAATCACCTGGCAATAATTAACATTAACGCAGCTTTCCAGTACAGATCCACTGCAATGGAACCCAATTGAAATCACTGGCAATAATTAACATTAACGCTTTTCAGTACAGATCCACTGCAATGGAACCCAATTGGAATCACCTGGCAATAATTAACATGAACCCAGGAGTGCCAGTGCATCACCTGTGTTTGATCTCAGTGAGCACAGCTGTGTATTCACCACTGTAGTGAGAGGCACTTGATTGAAATAAAGACATTTATAATACATTATTTATGCTATTTTCTGAGAGATTTATGTTTCCCTGGCATTGTTTCAACACACTGGAACCCAAGTTCTGCTCCCTGTTATGCTCTCAGGATATCATCAGTGATGCAGTTCAAGTTAATTAAATTATTGTTCCAAACAGACAGAAATCAATGATTGGAGGAATTAAGGCAGGAAAACCTCTGTGCTTCCAACTCCCTGCCCAACACACCCCAATTCTTTATTGGGAGCATAAGTCCTGTTCTTATCGTAGAAATTCAATGATTTGGTATAGTTATGTTTTATAGAAAAGTTCTGCAAAGCAATTACCTCTCCCAGCATCAACAGCAGCCCTCGGCACTCTCCCACCCCACAGGAAATGCACCAAAGGCTTAGAATAGACACGAAATGAGCAAAAATCATTAATTCAGCACTAAGGTCAGTACACAACCGATTCAGAAAATATTCCACTCATAATCTGCCTGAGGAGAGGCCCTRGGATGCCAAGGCAAACCCAGAGATCAACAGATTCTCCTCCTTGCCATGGCTTTACCTGGGCTCACCACGTACCTGCCCTCTAGTACATCTCACACTGAAACATCACTCCAATTTCCACACACCATAAACAGATACATTAAACTATCTTTTTACCTCACTGAAATGGACAGTACCAGCTCCAAACCCGAAAAAAACGGAACCGCCGCCTCAGGCATTGGCTCTTATATACCCTCGGCCGGTTCGGGATTGGTGAGAGTCGTGAGGCGATCGCAGCGCTGATTGGACAGCGGGAGGCTCCAGCTCGTGCTCGGGCATTCGGGCGCTCGGGCATTCGGGCGCTCGGGCATTCGGGCGCTCGGGCATTCGGGCGGCATCAAATGATTTTGGATCAAAAATGAGTTAGTAAGAAGTGGACAGACAGGGAAAAATTTTGGAGCAGACATGAGGGGATCTATAGTGCAGAGAATGAACATTTTGAGGTCAACTGAGGTAATCAGTAATACACGTATAGGTAAACCTTTAAGGATAAAATTCTGTAATCTGTAGAGAAGAGAATGATGATTTTTAAGGTAAACTGAGGCAGGCAATAGTGAACAGTAGGGAATGTGGAACTCACTCCCATTTCCTGGAGGAGGGCTGCCCTGGGGAATGACTTTACCGGGATTTAGCCCCTGTAGGGCCTTACAGGATAAGCCATGGTGCTCTGTGATCCTGTGCTGGTCCTGGCACAAATCTCATTCCTCACCCACTCCAGGAGTTCCAGTGTCACTCTTGAACCTGCCCAGGTCTGTCACATCCAATGGGCCCTCAAGAGTTTTCTCTCCTGCTCATATTGAAATTTCAGTCTTTAGGTAACTCACAGCCCCTACAAAATCAAATTGAGTTTCTCTAAAAAATGCACCACAAAAGAAGTTTTTCATCCTTTATTTCTCAATTTTCCATTCCTGTTTATTTCTCTAGCTCCAATAATAATCACTATGACAAATAACAACAAAAAAGGGGAATAAATGGGATGTGATGGGAGATGTTATCGCAAACAGCTCGGTGAGCAGCAGGGCTGCCCCGTGTCCCAGAGCTCCTCCAGCTCTTTCAAACGCGGGCAGCTCCATCAGCCGGGAGCAGAAAGAAGGACACGGTGGAAAATGAGCGTGAGAGAGGTCACAGAACCATCGCGGAATCCCAGAAGGGTTTAACTGGGGAGGGAGCTCAAGGATCACCCAGCCCTGAGGGAGGGATTCCCAAATCACTCGGTCCCTTCCTGCTCACCTTCACCGGCCCCACACCCTGGGGCTGCCTCACTCCACCCCTCACCTGTCTGGGTCTGTCCTGACCCCAAAATGCAGGATTTGGGCTCTGTTCAAACCCTTAAATGCCTGGATGAGCCTCGTTCCTCACTCCTGTGGCATTCCCGAGTCTGTTCCCAGCCCTGGGACTGCCCAGCAGGGCCGGTTCCAGAGCCAACAAGGCAGGGCTTGGTCTCCCTTCCTGAGCCAAAGGAACCCCTGCTGTGTTCCTTCAGGACTCTAAAGCTGCCCAGGTGAGCCTGGTGATCCCAAACGTGGAACTCGCTCTGGCTCTGGGACATGGAGTGCCCCTTTCTGATCCCCCAAACCCCACACACTCGATCTCAGGGTCTGCAGCTCAGGGAATTCAGTCCCTGAACCCCCAGCCTGGATTCCCCTTGGAGCCCCCAGAGTGATGTCAGGATGGGTCTGGATTCCCCTTGGAGCCCCCAGAGCGATGTCAGGATGGGTCTGGATTCCCCTTGGAGCCCCCAGTGATGTCAGGGTGGGCCTGGATTCCCCTTGGAGCCCCCAGAGCGATGTCAGGATGGGTCTGGATTCCCCTTGGAGCCCCCAGAGCGATGTCAGGATGGG